>NC_133472.1:14547734-14847734 GCF_025370935.1 Choristoneura fumiferana
ATTCAGCCCTGTTTAAAGTTCATATGTAAAGCAGGTTCTGGTATTAGCATTCCCCTCCAGTTGAATCTGATTTATCGTATCTTTGTTCTAATTCAGGTAATTTCTCAAATTCAACTTTCAGAGTCAAATTGTAAAGTTTCTTCAAATCCATTTGTAGAATAGCATCTGCCATCCAAGTTCAAAAAACAATTTTCCCATCCCTCTATACATTAAATAAACTTAAAAAAACCGGCCAAGTGTATGTTGGGCCAGTATGAGGGTGCCATACTAATATTTGAGAATGTATCAATATTAGGGCCTGTTTCACCATCAAATATCAATTAACTAACTTATGCAGTCAGCTTGATAATTACTACCCAACTTCGAAAAAGAGTTTCTTGTTGTATTTTTTTACATATTTTTTATTTTATTTCAGAAGGTAACTTCACCTCAAAGGGCTTTTACTGGGGAATACATGAATGGTCGAGGCCCAATTAAACCGCTATAGTGCAAGTGGCTGGAGCATGACTGGTTCCTATGTGACTATTATTTGCCTTATGCACTTGGAGGTGGATATGTCGTCTCCAGAAAGCATTGTTGGCTTTTTGGAAAGAATGCGATCTATTAAGGTTATTCTTCTATCTATATATATAAAAAAAAATGAATCAACCGAAATGTATGTACGCACATAACTCCCGAAGACGGCCAACAAATTGGATAATTCTTTTTCTTGTGTTTGTTATTGTCAGAACAAGGTTTGTGTGAAACAAAATAAAAAACGAATTGGAAGAAGCCGCGGGCAACAGCTAGTTTGTTATAATCGTAACTGACATGTTGTGAAGTTTTAGTTGTACTTAATTAAATATAATTTGTATCTCAGAACTAGCCAATGTTACAACTTGCGAGGCTAAAAAACTAGCCAAATCCGACCTTAGGCTATATTATCCTAAGTTATAAGAAGATGATATCTAAGTTATAATATTTTATATTGTTATAAATAATTCAGGACTGACCATTGAACTTGCACCATTTAGATTCACTTCTTTTGTCGTTAAATTCAACAATTAAGGCAATCATAAATTAATAAATATGTCCAGTAAAACACTTATAGTCCTTGAAATACACTTTATTCAGCTAGGGAGCTGTGCTTGCATGCATACATGGGAATGTGTGTGTCTACCCTACATCAATCACCTTTTATTATAAAAAGCAAGAGAGTTCTACCCACTTAATTATAATGTACATAACATACCTTCCCCCAAGTAACTGTACTCTAACCATAACAATATAAAGCAACAACTTATAACAAACACATTACATTACAACTTACAAAAGAACATATCAAGCACCTACTTATAACTTCTACCAGGCTTTTCATAGGGTAATGTAGAACGGTATTTGGGTTTTTTAATTACTTTCCCTCCAGTTTGACTTGGTTCAGGAGTAGGTATTCCTAACATCTTTGCCCACTGATCTGCGCTAGGTATTTCAATAATACCCTCTTCCTGATTCCATCTTCACTGATTACCACAACCCCTCTGTCTTTCTCCTGGGCATTTTCTGTTTCTGGCACCGTTCCTTTATCCTCTATTTCTTCGCCTCTTACTACTTCTTCGCCTCTCACTACTTGTTCGCTGGGTGGTTCCGTTTCTTCATTCGAATCTGCATTCTGTGCTGTTTTAATTAACTGGTCCATGTGCCTGTTGACTATTGAACCATCTGTTGCTTCCACGCGGTAACTCGATGGGCCCCTTTCGAAAAAAATTTCCCTGGTAACCATCTGGGGCCATTACCATAATTTCTATACATTATATTATGTCCAACATTGCTTTGTCGCACTTTTGGTTTGCGTTCCTGTCAATTTGCTCTTCCACTTTTTTATTGCTGACATTATCCGGGTGGATAGTATCCAAAAGTGTTCGTAGCTTCCTGTTCATCAGCAATTCCGCCGGGCTCTTATTTGTCCAGAGCATGCTGTAGCTCGTAATCCCAGGAGCATGTTCGGGATGCGAACTTCCCACGGTACATTATCCATTTTCCGAAGTTTATTCTTCACTGTTTGCACCATTCTTTCGGCTAAACCATTTGTAGCTGGATGGTAAGGCGCTGTTTTTACATGTTTTATATTATTCGCCTTTAAGAAACGCTCCATTTCGCCGGATACGAACGATGTACCATTGTCGGAAACGATCATTTCGCATAAGCCGTGGGTAGCAAACAGTATACGTAAGTGTTTTATAACAGTAGCCGAGGTCATATTGGTGACCATAAACACTTCAGGCCACCGTGAGTAAGAGTCAACTGCTATCAGGAAATATTTGTTCTGAAATGGCCCGCAAAGTCAACGTGTATCCTAGACCATGGTCTGGTAGGCGTGATCCACTCGTGATTTGTTTTAGGAGGCATGTGCCGGTTTTCTAGGCACTTTGAACAGTCTCCGATCAGTCTCTCAATGTCTTCGTTGAGCTGAGGCCACCATATGTAGCTTCTTGCCAGGCCTTTGTCTGTACTATGCCGTTATGAGTACTATGAAGTACCCGAAGTGTGGCTTCCCGAAACATGGGTGGAATAACTACACGACAGCCTAACAGGATGCAATCTTCCTTTAGCGACAATTCGTCTCGATGTAGCCAGTATTTACGTAAGTCACTATCATTTACTTTGGTTGGCCAGCCACGTTGTATGTGATGAACAACTGTTGCTAATACTTTATCTTTTTTTGTTTCTGCTGCGATTTGTTCTGCATCGAACGGAAAATCCTGCGGTGCTTCTGCCATCAGTAAAATCTCCCCAAGTTCTTGTTCTGGTTGATCCGGCACAGGTTGTGGCCAACGACTTAATCCATCAGCATTGCCGATTTGAGAACCCGGTTTGTACATTATCTGGTAACTGTGTGCAGTTAATGCCAATCCTATTCTAGTTAATCGTGGAGACATCATGCTTGGCATAGGCCTTTTTGGGTCGAAAATACCAAGCAATGGCTTGTGGTCCGTTACTATTGTAAAGGATCGGCCAATTAAATAGTTATGAAACTTTTGAATGCCGAACATGATTGATGCAGCCTCTTTGTCCAGCTGCGAATAACGCCGTTCATGTGTATGTAACGTTCGAGAGCTCATTGCAATTGGGCGCTCAATTCCGTCTTCAAAAATGTGCGATAGCACTGCACCAACGCCATATTCAGAACTGTCACAAGTAAGTACTAGAGGTTTGTGTAGATCGTAATGAACTAGCGTTAAATCAAATGACAATAAACGTTTTGCCTTGTCGAACGCTACTTGTTCCGTTTCAGACCAGTACCACGTCCTAGCCTTATCAAGCAGCCGATGTAAAGGCTCCAGCATCGTTGCTTTATGTGGTATGAACCTTTCATAAAAATTATAGAGCCCGAGAAAAGCTTGCAATTCCTGCACGTTTTGTGGTGCCGGTGTGTTCATTATAGCCTCCACTTTGCTCGGAGCTGGATGTATACCCTCTGCGTCTATTACGTATCCCAGGAATTCTACTCTCTGTCTGCCCAACTTACATTTATTCTTGTTCAACCGTAGTCCTGCTTTCTGTATACGTGTGAGTACCGCATCTAAACGCTGCCACATTTCGTTTTCATTTTGACCCGAAATAATAATATCATCGATCAGAACTGCCACCCCTTGGATGCCTGCCAGTAGAGCTGTCATCAACCGTTGAAAGATACCTGGGCTCGCTTTGACTCCGAATGCCAGGCGGTGCACTGAATATAAACCCTTGGAGGTGTTTAACGTGAGTAATTTCGCCGTGGAGTCGTCCACCGTTACCTGCGTATAAGCTCGGTCCAGGTCTAGGGTTGAAAAATATTTGCCTCCGGCTATGGTCGCGAAGACTTCATTGGCGGTTGGCATCGGATACGTATCCGATTCGGTGGCTTGGTTCACCGTACTGCGATAGTCTCCACATAACCGGATGTCCCCTGTCTTCTTAACAATCGGCACTACGGGCGTCGCCCAGTCGGAAAAAGATACCGGACGGAGTACCCCTTCCTGAACCAATCTATCTATCTCTTTTTCGACACGATCTTTTATCGCATACGGTACAGGCCGAGCTTTAACAAATTTAGGTGTCGCCCCTTGCTTCACATGAATAGCTACCGGTTCTCCTCGGTAAGTACCGAGTCCTTCTTTAAATACCTCTACATGTCTATTAATCATTTGGTTAGCATCGTAAGAAGTTGACACGTAATTAACGTTTAATGTAACATTTAACGGCTCGAACCAATCACGCCCTAAGAGATTCGGCCCTTTGCCTTTCGCAACAAAAACATCTAAATCACGAGTAATGTCTTTGTACTGCACTCGAAGCGTCGCCCGACCCAGCAGCGCGACTGGTGAGTCGGTCCAGGTGCGCAGCGCCAGCGGCGGCGGCTGCAGCGGCGGGCGCGGGTGTTCCAACGCGCGCCACGTGCGCTCGTTCACCAGCGAGAAGCTCGCGCCCGTGTCCACCTGCATGTCCGTCGGCGTGCCGTTCAACGTCACGACCACTTCGTAAGGCGGCACGCGGCTCACGCGGACGCCGCCCACGTTGTATATGCCACCGATGTAATCGTCCTTGTCCTCCTCCGTGTAGTGAACTGCTTTGTAGCCGCGTTTCTTTTTGGCGATACAAATTTTCTCCAAGTGTCCTCTTTTCTTACAAAAACGGCACACTGCGTTGACGAAACGACATTCTCCGCCGTGGTGGTCCCCGCACCTGTAGCACAGGCGAGTGACCGCCTTTGCCTGCACGGCGTTGACGTCCATCGCTTCCGGCTGCGCCGTCGATGTCGACGCGGCGTGTGTGGGTGCGTCAGGGGTGCCGTTCGCTCCGTAATTAGTCACTATCATACGAATGTCTTTCACCGCACTCTCCGATGATAGCATAGCATCCACGACATTCTGGTAGGTGAGGCCGTCTTTTTTTAATAGTTCGTACTGCAATCTATGGTCGCTCATACCGCACACGAGTCGGTCGCGTAACATACGTTCCAAGTCGCTGAAGTTACAAGACGAACTAATCTTTCGTAAGTCGGTTATATATTCGGATGCCTTCTCTCCTTGACGTTGATCACGCTTGTAAAATTTATAAGACATGGAGATTTCATTGGGTTTCGGGCTGTAATGTTTGGTTAAAACAGTTTCAATGTCACCAAATGTCACATCACTAGTTTTGCTCGGTGTAATCAACGCTAAACAAGTCTCAAACACTTGTGCACCACACACAGTAAAGAAATTAGCTTTTTTATCCTTATCAGTGTCAATACCGTTTGCTATAAAGCAATATTTTAACCTGTCCAAGTAATGTCCCAACTGTCCACTTGAGGATTAAACTCATTAAACTTCACGGATTTTTTTGACATTTTGGTTTAAAAAGTTCACTTTTACACTTCGTCGCCACTAATATGTCCAGTAAAACACTTATAGTCCTTGAATAATACACTTTATTCAGCTAGGGAGCTGTGCTTGCATGCATACATGGGAATGTGTGAGTCTACCCTACATCAATACCTTTATATTATAAAGCAAGAGAGTTCTGACCCATTAATTATAATGTACATAACACATACATAATATTGAACTTGGCTCTCATTTCCCATTTATGTTTTGATGGGATATTTACTTCTTTAACATTCTGACTACCACTGTTGCTAATGGTAATTTTTTATAAATTTATAATACTATATCTTACTATACTCATAAATTATTACACTAATATCATAAAATGTGAAAACTGCTGATGCAATTTAGATCTAAAATTCGGTATACAGATAGGAGTCCCAGGGAAGGACATAGAATAGTTTTATCCTGGAAAATTGCATAATTCCCACCGGTTAGTGATAAACGAATTCTATGCGGAGTCGCAGGCAACTGCTAGTACATACATAAATATGAACTTTCGATGGAATTAAAGACCCTTATGTTCTGAAATTAGATTAAAAAAAATACTGAGGTTGTTATAATTAAACCATTTTTAGAAAACTTAAGTAACTGCACAGGTTACTATTCCTATTATTTAACATGCAATTTTTTATTACAGTTGTTACCGTTCTGAAGATGTTTCAATGGGTGTATGGACTGCTCCTCTAGATGGTATAAACAGAGTTCATGACATTCGATTCGACACAGAGTGGAAGTCGCGAGGTTGCTTAAATCATATGTTGGTGCGACACAAACAAAACACACAAGACATGTTCCAGATGTACAAGACATTAGTTGACTCTGAAGGAAAAATACTCTGCAAAACTGAGACATACTACGATACACCTTATGATTATGATTGGAAACAACGTCCAAGTCGATGCTGCAATGAACCACATTTACTTAAGTAGCACTAGATCAATCAGGGTCAATTGTCCCCATTGTATTAATAACTATTATTAATGATTAATGGGTAATTAATAATTTCTGCCAATCTCCATCTCAAGGAGAGGTTTATCAAAGAACCATAGTTCTGTAATACTTGATGACATTATAGGCATTGTATTAAGCTTACGAGTATATCTGTCTCAAGCTGAACATCAATAGCCTAAGTTTGCTTCAAGATTTACTTGAGTTTACTTAGTTTGGTTTGAGATAAGAGATTTTTTTAATTAGGGATGATCAGGGAGCGTAATTTTGGTGCGGGTGGGTGACGTCATTATGACGTGTCGTCACATATAGGATGTTTTTTAAACAAAATTACAACACTGAAATGATGCTAACGACTCTTTAATTTAGTGGTGATGTAAATATAAAATACCATGTGAATTTATTTTACTGAGTTATCTAATTGTAACAAAAAATATTCGTTTTTATTTACATAAATAAATTTCACGTGTACACTCAGGGCAATATCTCTCGAACCTCTCGCCAGTTACAAATTGGCGTTGTACTGGTCATAATCCTCATAACCACACATGGAACAAAATATTGTTGAAGGTCAAAACCTTTCTTCATGTAAATAATTATTTTTTGATAGCAATGATTTTAAAAATAGTTCTTTGCGTAAAACTTCTGGCAATTCCAAATCTCAAAACCATCCATGAAAATCTTTGAGTATTTATCTAGAATAATATATTTATATCTATAATAATAATATATCTAGAATAATATCTAGATAAATACTCAAAGATGAAAATTGACTGCACTCTATCTGACATTGATTATATCAGTAAACTAAAGAGGTCTGAATGAAAACTCTGTATTTAGCTTCACGTCATACGTCTGTCATCGGCACCAAAGTTACGTTCCCTGGGGATGATCATTGACATCTATGTACCTTACGGCACAAGACTGGCTATTTGGAACAAAACGCGCGGCGCATCAATCATTAATTCAATTCAAATTTAGGAGAAAGTGGCTCCATCAAATTTGTACCTATGATTCTGCCAGTGTCGAAGTTGACTGAGACCCGGCGAGTAGGTGACTCAACTCAATTCATCAATATTACTTTTACACAACCCCTGTCATGGACGTCAACAAACTATAATGAAACCAAAGTGAAACCGTCGGGTGACAAGTAAAAGTCACTAATTGCCACTTCAAGTCAAGAGAGATAATCAAATGTGCATATCATCGTAAGATTAATATTCCACTAATCTTTTTATTGCAGTTAGTGACTTTTGCTAGCCACCTGGCGAGTTCACAAAACCGCGCTGTCAAATAATTTTGTGCGCCGTTTTGATGTAAGAAATATGCAGTCTATACATATACATACATGTCAATGGGGATGATGCAAGTTCAGTTTTTAAGTTAGAGTGATCATGTTCATGAAGCACCAGTCGGCATCATAAAAAGCGAAGCTGTCCAAATGCTCAAAATGTCTAATCTCACAGGCTGCGCGATTAACAATGCGGTTGTTTTGCGTTCAGATATTTATTTATTTGCCAATAAAAATAACAGCATTAGGTACAGTAAAACCAATGCGCTGTAAAATTCAAATTATACTTACAAAAAATACATTAAAAACAAAAAAAAAGTTATTTAGGGATTTATGTACGAGTATCTTGACAGCTCGAATGTTTATGATGACGATCATGATCACTTAAGCCTGCTTAGGGGGGTCATATTAAGCAAATGGGGATATTTTTAAGTAAGCAGAATTTTAGTAATGTTTAACCCTTCCCTTCCCTGTGTCAGGAAAAGTCAGCACAGTGCTAACCGGCCCTATACATATTTACATAGAAACTGTAGTGGTAGGTGTATATGAATGTATATATTTCTCTATCCGTTAAGTTTTCTTTAAAAGTTATCTGTACCCACCCGCTAAAATAGGAACGTGTCAGGCACGGGATGTAACGAGCATAGGTAGGTACCATCAGCCAAATATGTGGTCTACCACCCTAAGGTTGATAATCGTTTGCACGTCATAAAACAATAATGCCAATAGACGTGTCTGTCAACTTGAAAGTTCGACTTTAGCGACATATTCATTTGATAGGAACTTGTTTAAACATTGATAGACCACTTGGATTTGTAGCATTCGAACATGGCGGATGTAGACAATATCTAATTTTGCTATTTCTGTTTCTTTGGCTAGTTGAAATATAATTTTGAGAGTGTTTTATGCGGCGATTTACCTTAACAGTGAACAGTGATCACAAAATTCTATATTTCTCTCGTGTCTGAAATTTTTTAATGCGCAAGTTGAGTCCACGTGGTTTCTGGAATTTTACTATCAAGTTGCAAAAACTACAACCACCGTACAACGTCCCTCTCAAAGAGAGTATACTTTGACACTGGCGAAATTGTCCTATTAATTAGGACAGAAAAGCCATATTTTAAAAGAGAAGAAGAAGAAGTGATAGACCACTTATTTGGCTGATGGTACATGACACGGCGCGACGGCGACTGTTAGTTAAGAAACGTGTTAGTGGGCATAGTCCCATACTTTTCAATACAAAGAATATACTTTTGCCTGACACGTACCTATTACGGTTATGGTACAATACGGTGTAGTGGGCAGAGACATTCATGTCATTTAAGAGAAACAGTATTCTAGTCTTGAATATGGCGTTTATCGACTATAAAATATGCATATTTAAATTCTATATTGCTGATGTAATCACTATACGGACCACCGTCGTCCCCTATGTAATAAAAAATAAGCTAAGCAAAGATCCCCCACCTTCCTGTGAGTGATGCTTACGCAATACTTGAATGACATCATGTAATACTATTTAGGATACTATACCCACGTAAAAGGCTTTGCTGTCTATCCCACTTGAAATTCTTAAGAAGTATGTTTTACCAGGGACCATTATCTACCACTATCGCGTTGTAAATTCAATAAAGTTAATATTTAAAGGCGCTCGCCGCTCGTTTAATTTTTAACTTCATTCATAAGTGTGCCAAGAACAGTGCAGAGCGAATATCAGTTTTTGTGTCCTTAGCTTTTTAAGTTGTTCAAGCTCTCAAGTGCTCCACGAATTCCTACAGTCAATAGCAAAAATATGTTCACAGCCTTATTAAGTTGGAAATAAGAGTCAGTTTGTACTTTTACTTTGCAAAACATGATGAAATGTCGGCCTACCCTACCTATACCAAAAATATTATTATTATTTACCTCGCCTCGCTCCGCTCAGCTGTTTCCACCAGAGATGAGCAGTGCGAGGATCTGTAAATGAAGCGTTTCTATCGGTGAATGAAAAACACATCCTCGCACATTATTGGTGGAAACGCTGCTTTAGTGTTAGGCTTAGTTTTAACAAGGGGTAATCCTTGAAATGTCGACAAACTATTTATCGAATTTCATTTCATAGAAAATGGTTCATAGTACCTATATTCAATACTAAACTAATATTTTCTCTTGGAGTAATTTCACTTCATCGACTATTCATTACATATTAAAACAATTAGGTATGAGAACAACAGTATAAGAATTATTATTTGCTTAAAATACATTTCATCAACTATTCATGAGACGGAACAACTAAATATCGCTGTTTATTTCTTCGCCGTATTATAAAACACCAGAAAATAGGTTAGGTTAAAACTACAAGTACAACAAAAATAAATCTCTACAAGAAAAGTAGGTTAGGTTAAAACTGTGACCCTAAAAAAATAAACCGGTACCAGAAAAATAGGTTAGGTTAGAACCGCGACCCCAACAAAAATAAATCGCTGCCAGAAATGTAGGTTTCGTTTGAACTGCGACCCCAACAAAATATATATCGCTACCAGAAAGTAGGTTAGGTTAGGACTACGACCCAACAAAAAAAAATCAAAAAAAGTATGAAATAATAAAATATGAAATGAATTTCTGCCATATAAACTAAGTATCTATTAAATAATATTTCCAGAAATGAAAAATCGGTGATTTAAAAATACTAATTTTTATCATTGACTTTTAACTGATATTCGATTAAGTTTGTAGACATTTCGAGGGTAAACCTTTTACAAGCTTTTATTTAGCTTGCCCGGATTGTTCATTTATTTATTTAGGAAATTTGGAAGCTGAATTTGATCCACTTCTTGTGGTCGGATAGACTTAAAATTTGGCATACTTATGTAAATCTGGTGACAATACAATAATTTGGTAGTGTCATCCTGGTAGTTCGGCCAGGCTCCTCTCCGCAGGGTGGAACTCCTCAACGGTTAATGGCATAGACTTGAAATTTTTACGGAAACGTAGTTTAGATGACAATGCCAATACAGTTAACAGTAAGTACAGTCAGCAAAAAATAGGTATTAAAAATGAAAATTTTAACAAACTTATTTATGTCCCAAATGTATGCAACCTTTAAGCATAGACCAGCCCCTACCACTAAATTTCCAAGCGCAACTCTACATAATTGTCATTTCTTTGTATGAAAAAAGGGCAGGGTTCAAGGACTAAATCGAGATTAGTTGCAAACTTTACTTATCAATTTGTTATTATTAAACTATCCAAGACTGAGTTGAAGTTAAAATTTAATTATCTTTTTTTTTTTGTTAGCAAATGTAAATAATTTTTAGTCCTACTATACTACGAATGTGAACAACGTACCTATTTATTTATGTAATTAATGAGTAAGAAGTAATTGTAAATAAATCAAACAGCTTTTGTGAAATTATTAATTTTATGTGTTGTCCTTCATCAGGCATTTGAATACCACTTGGCATACCACAAGGTTTTATTCCTTGAAAAGAATAACTTGCATTTGATAACTAAGCGTGTGTTGCACCAAGTAACTTTAACCTTAACCATGTCAAACTAGTCACATAATTCCCTTTGGTTTGACAATGGTTATCGTTAGAGTAATTTGGTGCAACCATGTGCAATTCATGCTTAGCGTACAATTACGATCATTTAAAAAATGTATATGCCTGTTTACCGTGTAATACCTACTGTGATAAAGCACAACACATTTATTACATTTTTATTTGAACACAACATAGAAAATATTGTACAGTCAGTAGCTTAATATCACATTACAATAATCAAAATTATATTATTATATAGGTATGTATGTCTTAATGTGGACCTTTGATTTTGGTGTCCATGTATGTTTGATTATTATAAAAAGTTGTTCTTGATAATTCTTCTCGAAAATAATCTATTGTTCTTTGCAGACCCTCTTCTAATGAAACCTGTGGATCAAATATAAATTTAAGAAATCATCATTATCTTTATTGTTTGATTACTTATTATTATTTAAATTATCAGGCATGCAGTTGGAAGCAACTGATAGGTTATTGTAACTAGCTGTTCCTTGGTCAAGTATTCTTTGTAATGTTAATGTGTTGGTCTAGCCGGTCATTTAGTGCTGAGACTTCATGTTCTGGTCTATGAATAAATAATAAGCGTAACTCAGAACAAATTCCACACAAATTGTGGCCATACGTAGAACCAAAACGACTTATGTATGATTCAAATACGAATCAATTTCGAGGTTGTAAGTAGACATTTTTGTATTTTAGTACTGGCAACCCAAAAAAAAACTATTTGACAGCTGAATGTTTAGGGTTTGTAAAAATGGCGGGTTATACGAACGATCAACGCGTTTTTATTATTGAACAAAATTTCAAAAGAAGTTTGGCGTGTACGGTTCTAAAATTCCGTGCAAAATATGGTCGGAATATTGACTTGACTTCGTCATCACTCATGCAGAGGAGAGTGGTTGCAAAATTCAGGGAGAGTGGATCAATTAATGATGTTCATTCCACTGGTCGTCCAAAAACAAGCCGTTCAAATGGCAATGCTTTAAAAAAGGAAATTCGACGCTGCATTGGAGAAATTCAGCCGCATCTATGCAAAATGGTCATAGAAAATTTTGACAAAAGAGTGCGTATGTGCCAGCAAAGCCTAGGAGGACATTTGCCTGACGTATTATTCCACAAATAACCCTATTTTATGTCTTTCAAGATTTTATATACAAATATATTATAACGAAAAAAAATATGTGTGTTTTCATCAATTTCAAAACTTGCATCCTTTTCCCCTTTTGCCCATCTAGTGGGCAGTTTAGTGACTACCTAACATGAGTGATGTGCAATGTCAATAAAAAACTTAAAAAATAATTGAGTTTTCAGATATAATATATTTCTATATACACAAAATCTGTTTAAGAAAGACTTCTAAGTAGCCACCAAACTGCCTGCTTGATAACGGAGCTTCTAGGTTTTCAAGATTAGACTGAGAAAAAATACTAGCATTTGATGCAAAGTGGCGCTATACTTACTGCATAGAGACAAATGTTTTAGAGCGAGACAGATATTATAGATTAAAAAAGACCCAATAACATAAATTTTTAACCAAACTGTTTTCTTTGTTAAACATTGACTGTTGGATGTGTCAAATGCAGGTGTTGTGTGTACCGTAAATGTTGTAATTTACATTGGTAATAGTAATTCTGGACTCCCTGATATTGTGTAATAAGAAATGTCAAAAATTAAACATAAGTTATATTGACCTTAGGAGACCAGTGTAAATGTGTCTCAGCTACAGTGATGTCGGGCCGCCGGCGCTGCGGGTCGTCCTCCACGGCGGCGCCGGTCGCCACCGTGCTGCGGCAGCCCGGGACTATGTTCTTGATGATCATTGCAAATTCTGGAATACATATATTTTATAATTAATTATGCTTCATTGGTTTTCTTGCGCCCTGTACAAAGCAGCTGAATCTTGTGCATCTATCAGATCAGGTGTCCCAATCTAGTCTACTCTTTAACTAGCAATGCATACATCTCTGTCTTCAAGTGCGTCTCCAACTAGTGAAGGTTGGCAGTCAGATCCTCATATCTGATTCTGTCAGCAGTCTCGGATATACATCATACATCTTGTTACATTATAACTGGGGAGAGTCAGTGTTCCGATTGAGCAATGTGTTAGGGTTCTTGGTTTTGGCCCCAAACGGGCAGGAAGAATATATTAACTACATGTTACCTTCTATTGTATGCTCCACAGGATTTCCTATGTTGACTGGTAAGGTGTAACTAGACGACATAAGTGATAGAAGGCCATTGACTAGATCTGATACATAGCAGAAGGACCTAGTCTGTTTTCCATTACCATACACCTGTAAAAATTTTCTTATTTATCAAAATTATCACAAAACTGAGTAGTGTATTTGAAACTGAAACGAACTTACAATACAATACAAAGACTCTTCATTGTACACCAGAAATAGTAAACGACACAGAAAAAAGATACACAGAGAGAAAGTTACAAGGTAAGCAATAGGCAACCTTATCACTTAAGAGCGATCTCTTCCAGGCAACCTTTTTTACAGAAAGAATGAAGGACTAGTTTACAACAGGTGGTGCATCAAAAGTAGATCAGAAAATTAAAACGCAACAAAAATACATCTAAAATACATATATAATTATATTATACTTACTGTAATGGTTAGGTTTTGCAAGGCTTGCATGACAAAATTAGATACCACACGACCATCTGACACATGCATCCTTGGTCCATAAGTATTGAAGATTCTTGCGACTCTCACAGACACATTTTCTTGTTTGGCATATGCGTAAGCTAAAGTTTCTGCAACTCTTTTGCCTTCATCATAACAAGCTCTTGGTCCTGAAATAATTCAGTTGAATTGAGAGGAATGAAGTAAAAAACTCCTTGTATCACGATTGTTCATAGTATAGAAAAAACCCATTATTGAGAAAAAACTTTTAACACAAGTGATTTTTACTGAAGTAACATTAGAAATTTAACTGTTATTATTTACCAATTGGATTGACATGCCCCCAATATGACTCTGGCTGCGGATGAACCATGGGGTCTCCATAAACCTCTGAAGTACTTGCTATTAAAATTTTAGCTCCTACCCTGCGAGCTAGGCCTGCCATGAAAACGAAAAAATTATACTTGGTTTGGATAGGTATTTAATGAAATTCAAACATTGGTGTCTTAAGTATTGAAATTCCTCCATTAAACCATCTAAACATTTACATTTCTGTATTGAAATACACCAGTCTAGTTTGTATTATAATGCTAATAAATAAATAAATATCACGCTACAATTCACACCAATTGACCTAGTCCCAAAGTAAGCTTAGCAAAGCTTGTGTTATGGGTACTAAGCAACGGATAAATATAATTATATAGATAGATACATATTAAACAAACACCCAAACCCGAGAACAAACATTCATATTTTTCATACAAATATCTGCCCCTACACGGGAATCAAACCCAGGACCTCAGGCTTCGTAGCCAGGTTCTCTAACCACTAGGCCATCCGGTCGTCACCGGTGATATGATAGATAAGTAAAATGTTTAAAATCCTTGAATGTACCACATCTGGCAGCTGAATTTTGTTTACATTTAGTTAAATACCTATCTAAACCAAGTATAAAGATTATAATAATAATAATATTAAACTATTATTGCAGACCAGGGTCCATAGATTGTTAGTAACATATAATCTTATTTAAAAGGGTTAGTAACACAAAGAAATAAAATTATCATCAAAATTACTAATTAAAATCAAAATTAAAGTTAAAATTAAAATTCATTTTTCGAATATTCTAATTGATGAGCTTATAAATGCCGCCCCTGGAAGCCATATGAATGGAATTCCAGTGCTTAGCCATTGAACTAGCTGGGTTATCTGTCACCGCGGCTAGGAGGTTGTCGGGGCCCCCGCGCACACGGCGCATCACGGAGGCTACTCTTGCGCAGTATCGCTGCAAAGCTGTCAACGCGCGCCTCTGCAAACATACTCGAACCTGATCCACTGCAATAACGCGGTAGCCCCATCGACATCCTAAATCCGTTATTGTACTGGATGTGCAGGGCATTAATCGTCTTCTGCATGTGTCTGGACCACAGGCTACATGTGTAAAGTCTGACAATATGCTCTGAAAAGAGTGACTTTGACATCCCAACCACATTGTGCAAACCTGCGAGCCAACATATTACAATGCACTGACAGCACCCTGCGCTCCCGTTCTACATCCATATCATCTTGCAGGCCCTTGGTGACCCAGTGCTCCAAGTATTTAAAACAAGAAACTCTGCGAGATCCACACAAATGAAAGATCTTCAATAAAATCGATAATTGAACAGGCTGTAGTGTCAAACGCACTTGGAATCACAATCATTTTCACCACTTCTTACTGTCATGACATATGATGAGGATAGAAGGAGATTGTGAATATCATCAGGATCACCCGTACGTAAGACAGTACTGCTGCAGAAATGGGCCCGTTTCATTGATTTTGATGGTCAAGGCTAATGACATCTTAACTACTCACCTAACATGTTGATAGTTCCTAAAGTATTGGTTTTTATTGTTTTTACTGGATTTTGCATATAGTGTGGAGGACTGGCAGGACTAGCTAAGTGATATATTTCATCAGCCTAAAACAATACAAATGTTATAGCAACATAAACTGACATATACAAACTTCATTGTTGAGTAACTAAGACAAATGATGTTTGCATTATACCTCAACATACAGGGGGTTGATTATGTCATGGTGAATCATTTCAAAGTTACGATGCCCAAACCAATGTTCAACATTTCTTTTACGTCCAGTAAAGAAATTGTCAACTACAATCACTTCATGGCCTCTCATCATCAAAACATCAACGAGATGAGAGCCTACAAAACCTGCTCCACCTGTTACCTAAAACAATATTAAGAGGTATATGATAAACGCAACCAAGCATTCAAATAAAATATTTAATTAAGATAACTAAAACCAACTAGAATGCGTTTTCGCTCCTTGTAGCCCAAGTATTTTACTTCAGGATATTTTTGCGGTATCCTTCCCTCTAAAATTGCTATCTTCTTTTCTAATTGTTCTATTCGAGCTTTAGCTTCCTGTAATTCACGTTTTGAAGAATCATCAACCACACTATTGTGTTCTTGTTCCTCAACTGGTTTCTCCATGTTTAAGCTTTTATACTTTGGTGCGATTTGGTTGATATATTGATAGCTAGTGTCTGGATAGTTGTGAGCTAGTCCTTGGTGCTGTTTGAGTGCTTCAACTTCATGATTGTCTCTTTTAAGAATAAGGAAAATGAAAAGCACTGAAAGTAAAAAGGTATTTTTAATTCAAGTGATGTTTGCTTTGCAACACTGCATTAATTAGTAGTTTACAAACGGTTTACACAGCTAAAATAGTATTATGTATTTCAATATATCGAAGCCGTTATGTACTTTAAAAACGTAATAATAAAATACTAGTACTCACGTAAAAACAATACACATATTACGGTTATTGT
Source organism: Choristoneura fumiferana (assembly GCF_025370935.1). NCBI lineage: Eukaryota > Metazoa > Arthropoda > Insecta > Lepidoptera > Tortricidae > Choristoneura > Choristoneura fumiferana. Next base: position 14,564,367 of record NC_133472.1, read on the forward strand.
CTTTCTGACTTTTATAGATTGTCTTAACATATCTGAAATATATAATATTGTAAAGAATGCTCACATTTCGGCTAGTTTGGTGAATAACAAAAGCGATTCGGAAAACGTGAACCGAAGTGGTATAAGTAAACGTCTAAAACGTCATAAACTAGTCCCACACCACAGATAACGTAGTTTTGGTTTCGGTTTGTCTCATCCATGTCTCATCAGAGAATGGCTTAAGAGATTTAGCCCATACTACTTTTTCATTTGTTAAAGGCCGAAGCTATGTCTTGGTGTATTTTTGTGTAGATATAAAAAAGATATAAAAGTTCACTCGAGTCGATAAAGGACTAGCCTGTTTAGGATGAGCACAGAACTGCTTTAATTATTATACACATTACATAAGTTGAAATGGTTGATATATATGTTTCATTCCGATCAATTGAAATTTACAATATCTCATGGACGTACTATCCAAACTTAAATTAGCGACATCTCTTGAGGAGTAGGTAGTACTTATTTATTGCGACATTACATAGGTGCCGAGCCGACCCGCAGCGCTCTTATTTTCAACGGGTGGTGATAGTTTGTATTGGTGGCGTTAGATGGAGCTATTTATGATATAAAGAAGCAATAATAGTTTAGTATAGACAAGGACCATATGTATGGTATTGTACCATCAGGGTCTACCACCTTGATAATCGTTTGCATGTCATAAAACACAATAATGCCAATAAACGTGTCTGTCAACTTGAAAGTTCGACTTTAGCAACATAGTCAGTTGATAGGAACTTGTTTAAAAATTCATAGACCACTTATTTGGCTGATGGCACGTATATTTTATTTATTTGATGTTTTAACCCCCGACGCAAAAAGAGGGGTGTTAAAAGACTTATAAGTTTGACCGCTATGTGTGTCTGTGTGTCGGTCTGTGGCACCGTAGCTCTTAAACGGGTGGACCGATTTGAATGCGTTTTTTTTTATTTTGGACAAAGTCGGGGATTTTCAAACTTTTTGTTGGTTAGGTAATGAACTTATGAGCTACAGCAACGTAAGAGTTATCTAAATTTAGCTTATTATACACACATTACGAAAATACTAAAAATAATACAAACTTTTCTTCATATTGAGGGCTCAATAATGTAGATTTTAAAATTTTTTAGACCTCAGAATTGTAGGTTAAACTCTAGTAGGTATAGATAGTGGCACGAGAGTTGAAGTGAATGATTTTGACTAATTACACATACAGCTACAAAAAGAACAGATTGCACAAAAGGAGAATGAAAATAAATGATTGAGTAAACGTCAAAATCCTGTTGTCATTACAAGACATGTTGTATCTGTGCGTGTGCTGTGCGTGGAATCATCACTTCAACTCTCGTGGCACTACTCATAAGAGAAGTTAGATTTTGGAGGATTTTTAGTAGGTACCTACTATTCATTCGTGATTCATTCTCAACTTGTTTTATTTAGGTTTCATTACCTTTTGCAATACCAGGAATGCCAATGTTTAGGGATTTTTGTTTGGCACGAGGCGTGATGCACAATTTTTGTAGAGGTAACGCCTCGGTAAAGCTTATAGTCTATTTTTTAACCAAGATACTCAAATGACGTTTCATGTGTTACCTGTTTTTTTACCTCATAAATAATGATGAGCCACAACCGGTAATCTAATCACAGTCCGGAGAAAAAGCCTGTTTTCTGTCAAAAAATCATGAGGATTTGTTGCAATACCGGTTTTTTTTTGTCAATCGTAATTTACAATGAAAAAAGTCAATTAAAATCCGTGAGCTCTTAGAAAAACCTTCGAGTTCCGGGGGAAATCGGAAGGATTCGTGTAGCAGAAAATGACAACTGTCTTTTTGACTTAGTAGCAATCCATCACGCGAAGAGTGCACTCGTTGTGTTTTTAGGTATTGATTTATATAGAGCAGTTAAAACCAACGGCAACGCATCTGCAATACCTAGGTATTGCAGATGTTTATGGGTGGTGGTGATCTCTTACCTTCAGGAGACCCACTTGCTCGTTTGCCATCCAGTGGAATAAAAAAAAAACACTTATTTATTTTGTTTATTTTTCGAAAATTAATTTTCATGGGGAGTCAACTTAAACGGGGTATTTCTGTAATAGCCAATAACGGGAAATCGTTTATAATGTATATAATTTTTTTTCTAAGAAGCTGAAACTTTCAAGAAAGGTCTAAGTATGTTAATGAGGTTCAAGACCGAGTTATAGAAGCAACGAGGATTTCGAAAAGTTGTAGTGTTATGCTACTTACGTTTAATTTTTCACTGTTTTAAGTTCATTTTTACATCTGTTTAGGTTCTCCTTTTATTATTGAACGATATGGCGGATGTCCCTTAGCCAATTCATGAAATGGCGCTATTTCACGATATGCCTAGGAATTTCGTGATCTGGCGGATTTTCAATCGGCCACCGATATGCACGCAAACAACGAGATTGTAAAAAAATAACCACACATGCACACACATACGCACACATTTTTACCCGACTGCTTTAAAGACGTATTATTGGCAGAAGGGTAGTCCTGTCGTTGACCGTCGTTGGTTTAATAATCTAGGTGCTAATTAAGTTTACAAAAAGGAAGGCAAAAGCAAGTTTACGTAACATTAAATTAAAATATTTTTATTATTGCGTCTTTGTAACGTAATTGGCATGTCATCGTATCAGTAAACAACCAACAATTTTTTTTTTACAAATAAAGAAACTTCTTATGTACAATTTGAGGACAACTTGAGACTAGCATGCTACTATTATGCTTATTTAACGCTTTAAGCAGACGGCTGTATGGACATTAGGAGTCGCTCGCATTACAAATAATTTGTACTACCCGTAGTGTACTTACCTAAATAGTACCTACTCTTTGTACCCCACACTTTCTTTTCAAAAAAGGGTGGTTATATTGAAGCAGCTATGTTTCATTTCATTATATAGAAGAGTCGACCGTTGACAAATTTTCAACAATTACTTTCTAAAAAACTTAATGCCTTAGATGAATCATCCATCCAACCACCAATCATTCATCTAAGCTTAATGCATTGATTATAAGTAAAAAAGGGCAGTTAAGTTAAAAATAACAAAATACTTCTATAAAAATTATATCGAGTCCAGCTAAAATTTTGCTAGTGTATGTACTATGTAATGCAAGTTGTGGTATTAAAGACACGGTCCGCGCATGCGCGCCGGTATATCTGGTTGGTCGGCAAATAAACCGTCTATTCCTGTAGCAAGGAAAGCATTCAGTTCACCTCTGAGGTCTCCTATAGCTGCCAGATCAGAAGCGTTACTGGTGCGGAACTCGGCCGGGAGGAATGGATTTTCCGAACGGAACGTGTATGGATGTACTTTTAATCCTGCCGCGTGAGCCTCTGCTACAAAGTTGGTTGGCGTGCCAAGTCTGTCGTTTTCGTCACGTGGAATGATGTAGCTCTTGTCGGGTCCCACAGCATAGGCGTAATTTGCAACTTGCTTTAACCCCTCCGCTGTAGCCATCTCACCATAAGTAAGGCTGGTACCTGCGGTAGCTTGATCGAAAGGTTGGTTAGATTGGTTGCTGCCGTACAGCTGAAGAAGTTTCAGATCAGTAATTTTATTGAGCTCCTTTAAGTTGTTTACTTCAAAAGACTGGATGTATATGGGAGCATCTACTCCAACGTACCCATTTTTGTGCAATAGATCAACTAAAGGTGCCTCCATTGCGAGCCCTAAGTTCTGAAAGTGTGTGCTGTGTTTAATTTCGGGATATATGCCGATGGTGCGATGTTGGCTTATTTCCATGCTTTTCACTAAGTCAATAATTTCCTGGATGGTAGGAACATCAAACGCTCCATCCATTCGGGCGTTGCCGGGTCTAGTTCCTGGTAAACGTTCGACAGCGCGCAAAGTTTTGAGTTCGGCTAGAGTGAAGTCTTCAACAAACCAATCAGTCAGTTGTCGTCCGTCGACAATCTGCGTTCGGAGGCGGTCGGCGAATTCCGGGTGTTTGCTGACGTCTGTGGTGTCTCCTAGCTCGTTGTCGTGACGGGCCACGAGGTGTCCGTCGCTGGTCATGACGACGTCCGGTTCAACGTAGTCAGCGCCCATGAGGATCGCCAAGGAGTAGGCGGCTAGGGTGTGCTCGGGCACGTAGCCGCTGGCGCCACGATGCGCGATCACCAGCGGATGGCAGAGGTCAGGGCTGTGCTTGGTTGTTGCCTGGCGCGCTACCGCCGGACCCGCCGCCGCCATACTCACACATCCGACAAAGAACAGCAGCATCCAGCTGCCACTTGTATTCATCGTGATTGATCTAGGGGACATAATTTGTATTATTAATTATACACAGTTTCAATATAAAAAAAAACGCTGATTGGGTACTGTTGACAACCAAAAAGCCTATGACAGTCCTGAGTACAAAGCTAGAGTGGCTTAAGAGCATTTATTCCTGCTGAGCTGGCAACGTTGCATTTTTGTTAGTTTTTCTCGATTATTCCATAAAAATTAAATGAAAATTAAAAAAAAAACAAAAATGAAAATAAAAAAAGTTAATATGTCTACTCCAATAATTATTCGTGATAAACTTTTATATTCCTTAAAAACGCTCTTAATTATTATCTGAATTGAGTCTAAATTTCCTAAATTTCGGATTAAAAACAAATTAGTTAAGTTTAGACGTTGAACTGAGCACGTATAACGTAACGTAACCGGTAGTACAGTCACCAGCACCAATATCTGACACAACAAGCGTGCATAAATATCTGATACGACTCTATTTCTAGGGCCGGAAGGACGTATCAGATATTTTTGCAAGCTCCGCTGTGGCAGATATTAATGCTGGTGACTGTACCTACGCTGTGATTCGTAAGGTCACTCAACAAAACGTCAAGAACGTTGTTCTTATCATCACTGAGCTCGAATCAATACGGTGGAGTGACTTAAGATAAAGTTACCTACTTAGCTTAGTACTTACGTCAAAATAGTTGTTTTTAGGGTTCCGTAGTCAACTTTTTAGGAACCCTTATATATTTCGCCATATCTGTCCGTCTGTCTGTCTGTCTGTCTGTCCGTCCGCGGGTAAGCTCAGAGACCGTTAGTACCAGAAAGCTGTCATTTGGCATGAATATACATATCAGTCACGCCGACAAAGTGTCTGTCCCATGCTCCTCTCATCCACTCAAAGGTTGACTGGTAGAGGTCCCTTTAAGGGATAAGTTCGCCTTTTTACATATATCTCATTATTTGTCAATTGTGTTTGTTAACTTATTTTGTGCAATAAAGAGTTTACATACATACATACATACAAAGTGGTAAAATACAAAACTAAAAAAATTTTTTTTGGTCACGTCCCATAGACGTAAAGTGGGGGTGATTTTTTTTCTCGACTAACCCTATAGTGTGGGTTCCCTATAGTGGGGACCTATGTCTTTTAAAACCATTGGGGGTTGATAAGACGATTTTTCTATTCAGTGATCTGTTTGCGAAATATTCAACTTTAAACTGCAAGTTTTTACTATAATCGAGCGCCCCCCTCTCTAAAATCTAAACTGTTGGCTGGAAAAAATTTAAAACTTTAGAATGGTAGTAAATATATCAACAAGGAAAATTATAGCGGCTAAGATTGCTTGAGAATTATTAGTAGTTTAAGAGTAAGTTAGTTAAGTAAGCCTAAGGTATAAAATATACCTAAACTTAGAAAAATATTATTTGTTTTTTCCTAATGGCTGGGAAACCCTATCCTGGGCGTGTCCGACACGCTCTTGGCCGGCTTTTTTAGTATGTAATAATAAATGAGGCACTTGTTCTCAACCATCGGCGATCTTAGCGCATGCATTGGCTGTAGATCTATATGTAATACTTCTTAGTTATGAGCTATGAAAACTGTAATCAATGAAAACACGCTATTTAGAGCCTATTAAAGTAGTCCGGTTTGTTTTCTTTATTCTCGCTTTGAAAAAAAAAATAGTTCATTGTCAACTGTTCAACTGCTCAGAGCCTTGACGCAGATGGGTTTATTATTTATGTGTAAGTATAGTAATAAGCAGAATAAAATATAAGTAGCCCTTTAAATCGTTATGCCACTGGTTACTATTGGATGCTACTGGTAACTACTTTAAATTGACCTCAAACGTGACGCTAGGAATAAAAGAAGGTTATCATTGATTACTGTATAAATATAAAAAACATATGTGTACTTACTTATATTGTTTTTGGCGTTATCAACACTCACGACTGCTTGTGTCGCCAGAAGATGACTATTTGAACATGCCTACTTACAACCCATAATCTATTAACAACGTACATTCACGGACATAATGTATCCTAATTCTTGTACCTACACGTACTTGCTACAGGCACCTAGATAATTATGGTTCATCAGAAACTGTTCTTAACGATTTGAATAAGATTTGTTATGTAGACGATCTTATGCGTTCACTTTTATTTCAATAGTTTTTTTGTGAAAAAATAACATGTAAAGCATACGTAGCTTGGAGTTTAAATATTCAAAAACAACATTTTAACTGTGGAGGAGATGGCTGGGTACTTTGAAATTTAATACTTATTTCACAAAAAGTCCCCGAATTGTGAAATATATTCCACCTACCCACCATAAGATAAATCAACGATTAAATAACCCTCCACCCTCACCATAGAATAATAATAATAATAATAATAATAAATTTTGTTTATTTAGGCAATGATCCCATTATGACAAAATACAATACAAAACAAAACAAATACAATTAAATTATATTTAAATTTAAATTAAATTATATTAAATTAACTTAACCTTCACTACATCAATACATGTCAATAATTCAAATTAGGAAAAATAAAAAACCATTATAATATTATTACATCTTAAGAGCTGTCTCAAATATTTACTGAGTAGATCGCACCACCAAGATAGCATGTCTCAAATATGTTTTGGACTATGCCATTACTTGATCTGTTCAATCTTTCGCGAAAAGACCAATGTCGTCTTCGCAGGACGGCGATAAAGCCATCTACCCTGTTCGCAGCAAACATGCCAGACGCGCTACACCGCCAAGGCAGTCTCAGCATCGCGCGAAATGCGTTATTGTATTGAACTCTTAGCATATTAACAGATTTCTTTGTGTAATTGCTGCATAGTTGACATGTATAGAGCGCCTGGCAGTATGCCTAAACAAGTACTTATAAGAAATCTTTATTTGTCGGAGTCCTTAATAGGGTTAAATATTATCAATAGTCCGTCAGTTATCTCTTCATTGAATATAATGGAAACCAACGTATTTTTCCACTTTTCAAATAAACATAAATTGACACATAGAAGGTCAAAATTCGGTTAATACCTAGTATAACCCCCGACACAAAAAGAGGGGTATTATAAGTTTGACCGCTGTGTGTCTGTGTGTGTGTCTGTCGGTCTGTCTGCGGCACATTAGCTCTTAAACGGGTTTACCGATTTAAATGTGTTTTTTTTATTTGAAATTAGGTTTACTAGCGATGGTTGTCAAATATGTTTCATCAAAATCAGTTCAGCCGTTTTTGAGATATTGAACTTTGAAGTGACAAAGTCGGGTGTTTTCCAACTTTTTGTTGGTCAGGTTATTTTATTTGCCGGGCTCTTTTTATTTTTATTATACAATTCTGTAAGATAATCACGATTTACAATTTGGTGGAAACTTCTATACAGAAATAACAATGAATAGTAGGTGTCTTTTCTTTATATTTAAAGTAAATAGACTGTTTAATTAGTAGAAGGTACATACTCGATTTCACCAATTGCGTAAACATAAAATCCGCTAATTGGACACTTATGTTCATTAAGTAAGTGATAATCTAGAGTCGCTGAGTTAACGTTCTAGGTATATGTGCGAGTTAGTCCGTGTGGACCTAGATTTATATCAGGCTCTGAACTCATTGAATATTAGATAGGTACCTAATGTATGAAAAAAAAAACTTATTTATTTTGAATACATTTTTTGATTTGACCGCAGATGTCCCTCTATGTATGTAGCAGTTTACAAAAGATAGAGAGTAAATACAGCACCTTATAATTTCTAACTATGTAATACTCCTATGAATGACATTTAACCAATTGTACATGAAAAAACCGGCAAAGTGCGAGTTTGACTCTCACACCGAGGGTTCCGTACAAATTTGTAGGTGTCCATAAATATCCAGCATAACATAGGTCAATTAACTCGTAGATCATTATTGAAATAGATAGAAATAAATAAATTAAAATTTTCAGGCTTTTCTGATCGGCTAACTGTAAGAGTGTAAGGGCTACCTTCATACCAATTTCAAGTTTCTGGGACAACTGGAAGTATCATAATTATGTTTTCTCCAACTTGCTCGGAAATGTTCTCATTAATGTGGGAAAAATCTTCCGGGAAGTCCATCGTTATAGGTATGCGTAGATGCGATAATAAATCAAAAAAACTATAAGGGTTCCTAGTTGACTACGAAACCCTAAAAAAGTGGCATTACTTCCCGGACATGCCCGGTCATGTGTTTATTATTGTGAAGGTTTTTTCTTTTCATTTCATCCAAGACCGAAAATTCACCAAACAGCCAGCCATTTGTCCAATAGTTACGTACAAAAACCGAGATTAAAAAATAAACTTTGTTTTCTGTGTGTAGTTAATGCCAATAATAATTGTGTCCAAATCATAATAAGGTGTATTTAGACTTAATTATCTTCTCGGACTGCTAAATATTTTGTAACAAAGTTAGGTTTTTTAATGTTGTGCGTTTTAGGAATTGCCGCTTTAACTAAAAGTAAAAATGTATAATATTTATATTTACTAATCATATAAGTTTTCTTTTAATTTATTTGATTACTATATTGTATGTGGAACCAAATACGATTCGGACCCAAATCTTCGAAATTGAGGCGGGAACGTGAATTTCATTTTGTCAATGATTTTCTGCCGTGTTATTTTTACGAACATAAAATGAGTTCTACAAGTAGTGACGAAAATATCCTAATAGGCACACCACAAACTCCTAACTCGTAGCGTAGCATCTTTTATCAGTTAAGGTTTATTTTTGTTATATAAACATATTGTGTCGAATAAATATAATTTTTTCGTTTTATTTCCTCGCATATTTGGAGAAAAGCAGTATACAGGCCTCGGCAGGAATGTCATTTCGTGGATTCGTATCTACTTATTGAACCTCCGCCCTCTGCAGTAATATACTAATATTACTACTAATATTAATACTTATACTGAAACAGCGTTTGATATTTTCATTGTTTTAAGGGGTAGCAGACTAGACCATTTCATATTATTTTCAACTTAATACCTTCATACGTTCTTAAGAAAGAGCCTTGAAGGATGGATGGGCAGACAGACAGACAGACGCGGACGACAAAGTGATCTTATAAGGGTTCTGTTTCTGTCAACGGAGAAACGGAACCCTATAAAATACATTTACTCCAATATGCTTGAAAATGTTCGCCTTACTGACGCAAACATAGTACACGAAGTTCTTCCTTATAGACTGCCACAAATCAAGAAAAAGAAAATCACTTCCTGGTCGCCTAAATAGCCTGACGATCAAATTCCTTCTACCTTTTTTCTTTTTAAGTCCTAGTCTATGATTTAATTTAGGAAGAAACAGGGTCATTAAAAATGTTACGAACAGTGTCACTGTTTTGTTTAATATTTCGAGTTCAAGCACAATGAAACCGAAAACAAAAGAAAATGGCTGAATTAACTAAAAAGCGTTCAGTTCAGTTCAGCAAGCACTTTAAATCGTAATTTAGTGATACAATTTAGTCATTTGCATTTAAGTTTATATTTTTTATTGATACTTATTATTTCAAATGTAATGGTTTAAAAAATAAAACTACTCATCCACGAATTGCTTTTTCACGGCTTCGGCAGTAATGTACTATTTCGTCTCTCGTATCGAAAAGTAAGGCAAAAGACATTGGATGTCAATGGAACACAAAGGTATAATTATTATTATTTATTAATTAATTATTGAGTTTTTCTTAATTACCTACTCATATTACAAATTTTATAATGCAAGTCATATACAATGTTATTAAATCATTTTCATTAGATTCTTATGCGCAGGCATATAAAACCAGAAAGTTAAAAAATTGTTAAGAAAAAAAACAATGTAGGTAAATGACAATGATATAATTATGTCCACACAGCCTATCTCGTACAGACGTTTTGGTTCAATTTGATAACATAATGATAATTTACTAATTTTAGAAATTTATTGACTAAAATTCTAATTTTATCTACCTACTGTTTGTCTCTGATCATTATTTTGAACATTTTAAAAGTTGTTAAATAATTTATTGCTTAACAATAAAGTCAATTGATTTTTTTAAATGACTACACACACATTGACCCTCGACCTATGCCTAAAAAAGTGACGTTGTCTTTTATGAATTGTAATTTTTTTCTATTCTTTTTAGTTTTTTTTTATTCGATACATTTTTTCTCATATACTTAATAGGTACATATGTATATTTTTTACTTTCCTTGTAGTCGAAGTCAAAAATAGAGTGTTTAAATCGGGAAAAACACCAATATCACACGCGAAATATCGTTATCTCGAGTGATATTAGTTTTTTTCCTCCCTTGTTGAACAATCTACAATTTCACCAGATGCTCCATTGCATGAAGTATAAAATCATTGTCAAAGACTAAGGCAATCAGGCAAAGCAGTAAATATTTTATATGACAATAAAAAGTATGCAATAGTAATAATGTTGTTATAAAAATAGAACTACATGAACAGTAAAAGATTAAATATTTATTTGCATTGTTTCTATTTTTCTCACAATAAAACGAAAAGCAGTGTACTCGTTCATAAAACTTATTATATTGTGTGTTGTATTAATCTGTTATTTTATTCTTATTACAAAATAAACGTAGGTAGGTACTTAAATACTTATTAAACATCTTTTACTCGGGACTTAATTATCAACCCTCGCATGCCGCTCGGTTAGATGTAAACGTCTCGAGTAAAATGTTGTGGTTTATGTACATGTTGTACAAAAATGTTAACTTAAAACTAATTTCACTTATCCCCTATAGTGACCCCTTACGTTCGAAATTTATTTATTTACATTACAAGTCTGTACTCGTACAGAAATGCATATTATGTGCTTCAAATTTGAAGTTAATCGGCCCAGTCGATTTGTTACTCACGGAGCCTTCAGAGCGCGAGGGGTAAAGTAGGTATGGGGAGTTTTCAGTGCTTCGCTTTATAAGTCGGCTGCTATAGCGGCCCACAATAACAGTGGGTCGGGTTCTATTTTACCATCTTGGTATGTATATGTTGGCCTCTCTGCGGAGACGTGGTGGAGGGCAGCATATCTGCGGCTTTTACCCCATTTTGCTTTCCTACCGCACGGCGGGATCGATGAACTTTCAGCGGTTTTATACGGAGTTAGCTGCAAAAGCTGCCCATGCTTGCCAACTTTGCGTTCGATCTCCGCTACTGGATCTTGAAGCCCCGGAGTGATCTTATGGTCTAGTCAACGATTCCTACTAAGAATGTACAGTCGAACCATATGATTCCTGACCCACCCTAAAACGTTCTCACAGTAATAAGTGTCACAATGAATTCCCTTATCAAACAATGCGATGTCACTATGACTTTTTCTACGAAGAGGTTCCGAAAAGGGTCACGATTCAGTTGGTTCGATAGTACCTAAGTTTAGTAGTCAAAACATCCGTCATTTTGATTGATCTGACTTGTCACGATTAAACTAAGTTTACGACTAAATCTAGATTTCACTTTTTCTGACTAGTCCAGGAGCGAAATGACATGTGAGAAATTTACCAATCCACACGGGATGCATTTCCAGAGAAGTACATATGTAGTAACATATATAGTACTACAGTAACATAGTAATAAGTAGAGGATTGTGCCCCTACAAAATAAGGTGGGCATTAAATTATTTGTAGTTATACCTTGAAGTGCCAAAAAAGGAAATGATGTGATGAACAAAAAGGTCGTCTAATGGCCACCTGCTTACTTTATTACAAGTTTCTTATTAAATCGTTAAAACACTTTTGCATCGAACAGTATTTAGTTACGCTACTTGGTGATAACAGTCATGCCGCAAGCATTCTTGATACTGATATCAATTTTGACATTTTAAAGTAGCCCTGTTACGCAGAAGTAGGCAACTTGCTCCGACGAAAAAACCAACGATTTATTTATTTATTTTAAAACGAAGGATGATCAGTTTATACGAGAAATAACTTAAATAAAAATTTGGCACGAACTGCAGCCACTTTAATTTAAACGTCTGCTATCCACATTTCGCTGCTTCTTTAGTTCTTTATATAGGGGAAGCGCCAAATGGTTTGCAAATTTTGCAAGTTATAAAATGCAGACGCGTCAAAAACACTAGGTATCTATTTAAAAACATATACCTACCTATTTTTTGTTAGTTTACGAAATTAACTATTTTTTTTCTAGAGAAAGTCGGTTAGGTTTACGGATGACATTGAGGGCTTACAGAGAGTTAAGATAATGGTTATCACATCATAACAGAAAACCATGACTCAATATTTCCTGTGACAGGTTAAAAATGGGTCGATAAGATAATTCTGTCTTAATTCATTTTTTAATAATAGCTATATATAAGTATATCCAAGGGCGAAGTGAAAAACAATAAGGCCGTATCCCGTTAAAAGGTTGTAGCTAGACTAAGCATAAAGCAATACCTCATCAGCTCTTTTTTTGTTAGTTTTTTCATTCAAAGTCAAAGTGAAGTCAAAATATCTTTATAAAATTTAGACATAACAAGCATTTATGAATTATGAATGTCAAAAAATCTACCACCGGTTCGGAAAAACCTCTGTTGAGAAGAATCCGATAAGAAACTCAACGAGGTATATATTTTTAAAAACAGATTTACAATATTATTAAATGATAATGATATCTATACATCACAAGTATTTAATATAATATTATGTGTCTTCTGTCCAATGAGGAATGTCGTTTTTTGTCTCACTAGATGGCGCACTGCTGCGTGAGGTTTTTAAGTATGGCTTTCAAAGTCTGTTATTACGGGCGTGAAAACAAAGTTTAGATTAAAGTAATATTTAATACACCTTAAAACCGTACCATAAAAATATCGAGCATGCCAGTGTTGCATAGTCCCCGTTTTGTTCGGAAAAAAGGGAGGACAAAGGTTTCCGAAAGACAAAACTGTCTCAAAACACAGACATTCATTGTCCTGGAACGCATATTTGCCATAATTAATTTCAGATCTTGCAAAATATTCACAAATTTATTCTAATCTATATAAATAAAAATGAATCTTAAAATGTGTTGCTAAACGCAAAACTCGGGAACGACTGGTCCAATTTCGCTAATTCTTTTTTTGCTGTGTTCGTTAGGTAAACTCGCATTATTTGGTGATACGCCTAATTCGGTGATACATGGTTTGAAGCGCGATACCGAGTAAAGCCAGTGAATTAAGGCCCTTTAAATGCGACCTTACTACAAAGCATTAAGTTAGAATTCCGTTTGCATTCTTTTGGGTTAAATTGAGAGAGCGAGATAGTTAATATTAGTAAATTTCTCGCGCGGGACCTCATTACGGCGCCGCTTGGACATGTAGGAACTGGTTCTCCGTTTATAATTCGTTTTTAAATACTTAAAGTGCCTGGATTTGTATAAAAAGTGGACAGTGTACTAACAAAACATTATTTTTATTATATCAGTTATTATTTTTAACAAAACTTGTATAGTTTTTTCACAGTACGTTGTGAAAGCCGGTCAAAAAGTTATCATTTTCAAAAATTTGACGCCGCAACGCTATCGCCAAATTAAACAAGATAGTTAAAGATATGAGTGGAATTTAATTATAACGCGTGTATTTTAATTATTTATTGCATGTATTGTGTTGAATAATCCATAATTAATAAATTTGCAGTTCATAAGCAATATAATTAATAAAGTATATTATTTTGGGGGTCTTTATCACCTAATTACATGAGTTATTTTATTTAACTCTTCATTGTATTTTTTTTAATTTTCAAAACATGTATGACGATAAAATAAAAAGAAAAAACCGCAAGTTTAATGAAGCTAAACAAAATAAAATCAGCCATAATCGCAGCCAGCATCGGCAGTTTTTTTTTTTTTTGTTAATAAGTTTTTATTTTATATTTTTTTCCCATCCGTAGGGTAGGTTTTTTTCCAAATTTATATGGGACTAACTGCAAGGTTATACCTACCCTTTCCAATTTTTTTTTATCAAAATGGAACTACTCTGTAAAAACCACGCGGTCATACATAAAAAAATAATTCGCGTCGGCTTGAGAACCTCCTCCGTTTTTATTCGTCGGTTGAAAGTTGAAGTTTATTAATTTTACATGAAGCCGTATCACTCCATTGCCAGAGTCAAGAAAGTTGATAAGAAACAAAAAATATTTATGTGTGATGCATGTATGTAGTAGGGTCGACAATTCCAGCGATTAATAGATTTCATATTAAATGGCATTGACCCGGATCACTCACGTCTTAAATCGAGTTTAGTTCGACATGTTTCAGGCTAACCCCTCAGGAGCGTTTTCAACGTAATTTTCGTTGTAACTGTCAAATGTAGGGTACTTAAAACACAACACTAACAACATGGTTAAATGTTAAAAATTAATAGATTTGATTGTTTATTACAAAAAATATACCCACGTGCAATTTAATTTAATACTAATTAATATTGTTTTCCAAATATATTTTAAATACACTTCATTATCCCTAATTAGGTGATAAAAAAAAATTAAGACTTGTGTAATTTGGTTATAGTCTAATTAGAGTAGTACGTATCACCAACTTAAGGTTATTGTCACCAAATTAGCGATGTTTGGGCAGTTGAAGAAATGTGGATTATGATCAGTATTATTTATATTTAATTAAGATTTAAAGGACTGATCATGCCAATAATAAGACTGTCTGCAGGTCCTATTAAAAGTAAAGACATTGATTGATAATAACATGCACTTTTATTCAAATTTCGATTTTATCACCAAATTAGATGAGGTCACCTGTCAGGAGAAGGTTTTTATGGAAGAAAATACAGAAAAAATACAACAGGGGCGAAGCCGCGGGCAAAAGTTAGTTATAAATAAACCTGTGTAGCTCACCCAAAAACTATGAGATTTGACATTTCGAAGACCACACGCTACACTAGCGCCTCTAGCGGCGAATTCATACGCGATAGCCCTCATTGGGAAATTTTGCCAGCGTCAAGGTTGAGAGCTGACAGACCGTATTACCTAACGTTTCTGACGCTCGCGATCGTAATCAAATGACAGGTTTTGTATGCGAAATCTGTCATTTGATTGCGATCACGAGCGTCAGAAACGTTAGGCAATGGAGCGACCGGGTGGGTCTCGTTGCTCTGCGATGACATCACTGACAACATTTTGAAAACTATTTGTTTTTTTTTCGTTTTTTGGGCTACAGCTACAGCAAGCAGATGTTTATTTTTTAATGCGAAATTCAAACTTTGTATCTTGCCGTTCCGCTGACGCTTATATTATTTAATTCGAGAGTGAGAGGGACGGTACGATACAAACTTCGATTTTCGAATTTCTTAGTAGTCCCCCCCCCTGCTTTGCCTTAGTGAAATCGCCTTGTGAAAACTTGTGAGTTTATGAATTATTAAGTTTCTCACTAATCTACTAATGAGTTTCATGATACATTTCGTCAACCGTCAAACTTCAAACATTTTTTACATAGTGCGAGGTATAGTTAGACTGGTCTATTTAAAACACGCACGTGAGCTAGAACCATTTTCAATATAAGAATCTGTTTGCAAAATAATAAGCTAGAGGCACTTGTCCCACCGCCGACGATGAGCGAGAAGCGAGTAGAGCGAGTAACTAGAAACGAGTGGGCGAGCAGCGAGAAGCGAGTGTAGTTTTGTCGCTCGGCTGTAAGCGAGTGTTCGCGTGCGACGGGCGATTACTCGCTCCACTCGACTCGCTCGTGCGGGGCGGCCGCCAAGCTGTCATCGCTGAGCGAGTATCTATAGCTCAGCGAGTTTTATAGCTCTTGTCGCTGCGACAAAATCTGTAAGAGGAGTTCTCGCCGACAGTGTGAACAGCCAGCGATCAACTATTAATATATGTGTCTCTTTTACTCACACAGGATCTTATATCTTTTGTTCGTTTCTTGAGCGAGAAAATAGTCGATAGCCAATCGTTTCCTCGCTGGCGGTGAGACAAGTGCCTTAAAGTGCTAATTTTTGTTAAAGTTAAAGGTGTCCTCCCCCCGTCCACTAGCTAATGGGTTGACTTTTTTTAAATATAATGAGTATAATGGTAGTCAATATGTCAGTGGGGTGCAGTGGAGGTAAGCAAGGCCAGTAGGTGCACCCGGTACCGGCAACAGGATAGACAACACCAGCGCGTGACGGTAGGCAGGTAAAACTTAAGGGTCGAAGATGGCTATCCTACCCTATAAATTTATACTGTTGCCAAGTCTCATGACCTGGTCCTGTATGTTCCATGTTGATGTTTTAAGTAAGGTGACCCGGGGCTATTGTAGCTGAGATGGATATTGTATCTGAGTCGTCTGATGGCGTCCTTACGACGCCATGTTCGCCATGTTCATGTGTGTTGTGTGAAAAAAGTCTTTTGGCGAACACAACGTAAAATGGCCGAGACGAGCATGGCGTCGTAAGGACGCCATCAGACAGCTCAGATACTATATCACCCCAGCTACAATAGCCCCGGGTCACCTTACCTAGTTTTGCCTGGCAGTTGTGATGTTTTATCTCATTTAAGTCCTCGTACAAGAGTGCAACAGAATCCGAGAGAGCTCTACCATATCGCTGAAAATGTTTCACGCATAGAAACTTGGTACTGGTACATAATAGCCATGGCTTTGCTTACCGCCTTAAACCTGCAAAAGGAAGGGGAGCACGTCGTGTGTGCGTGGTGGTCGAGTGACGATCAGTGATCACATTATTGTTAAATAAAAGCGTTTATTAAAAATATACGCATCCCTCGAGGCGCAGTCTACGATACCCCTGTTTGTTGACAAAAGAATTTAACCCGCAGGGGTGTCAATCGAAGTAGAGATTCCTTTATAAAAATAATGGCAACATATTCTTTTCAAACTACACTTATTTACACACCCACTTGTTGATAAGCATTATAATTATCGAAATACTCGTACTTAAGATAGGGCGTAATATGTAAGTAATTAGTTTATATAAAGTCGGATAAGTGCAAGGAAAAAACAATATGTGTAGAACTAATCTAGCCTTTATTACCACTATAAAAACGGGTGGACAATACGTGTAGTATCTACCAATTAGTTGCTTATATATATGCGTGCAATTGTGATTTTAAAATAAGATGATAATGATTCTTATTAATGAGAGTCACATTTTATCACGTGTTAGAACCGACAAATCGACACATTAGGCGTTTTCAAAAAAAAGTGTAACCTTTTTTTTAATTTTGGAAGAAATATGGTTTGTCCTACTCAGAATTAAGAGCACAATCGATTCTGATAGTTTAAAAATATGTAACCAAAAAATTACAGTTCTGCGACGTTCTTTTCATACACTCAGTATGGGCGTGACAAACCTGCCACAAAATTTGGTATGAAAAAATTAGGACATTTTTTGAAACGATCGGGATCGATTGTACTCTTGATTCTGAGTAGGAAAAACCATATTTTTTTCCAAAATTTTAAAAATAAAGGGTACACTTTTTTAAAAAATTACACACTACACTTTTTTTTGAAAACGCGCTTTGCGTATTATATTTATGTACTTATCTAGAAATATATTTTTAGGTTTCTCTACTTAATCTAGAAGAAACAAGTAGATAGCCAAAGTTAATTTCAAATCATATAAATTGGAGTTATTATTGAAGGCGAAGAGAGGTGGTGTGTTAGTTCAGAACCGGATATAATGTCGGATGGAACCGTGACGTGATCTCAAATTAAGTCGATTACATTCAGCTTCCAATACTTTCCCCTAAGCGTACTAACTAGCGTGGCAAGTTAAATAAAATCTTGTAATAAGAAAAAAGAGCGCGCGCCAGCCCTGGGCGAGATCGGCGCGGCCGCGGGACGCCCCGGCGAGGTTTCCTATCCCTAGCAAAATACGTTTGTTTTTTCCACCTACCCTTCGCCACAGTGTGGAGCCTCTAATCCTACTAGATCGAATTAATAAAGCTTGTCGTTAATCATTATCGTAAGCTGCGAATACAGAATTAGACATTGATTACTGCAAGGGTGAACAGATAAGCCGACTTTATTAGGAGTAAAGATTTACTGTCACATAAATTCAATATTTTTTAATTAAGACGACTTTATTTTCATTCTGAGACAACGAAGTGATGTGCCGTTTTTAAAATCAAATTGTGTTAGAATAAAACGCAACCCACAGCCAGCGCACAGTCTATATGTACTACTTACGTAGGTAGGTACGAGTACTCGTATCTATATGTTTAAGTGTAAGTTAAGTAGGTACTTCTTCAGCAAGGCATTAAATTCCTCTACATAACCTCTCATAAGCTTTGTTAAAGTAAGGTTTGCAAACTGTGTGGTAGATTCTCCAGAGATTTTCACTTAGCGGAATTTTACTTTTAGAGTTTCACACCCAAAGGGGGGCCAAAACGGCTCCATTACTAAGCCTCGGTTGTCTGTCGGCCTGTCTGTCCATCTGCCACAGGGTAGGTTAGGTAGTTACTAATTGAACCGTTACAGGTCGAACATGAAATTACCACATATCCGTATCACTATACTTAGTCACTATAATAATAAAAGCGAATAAATATAAAATTAATTTCTAAATAAAAAAAACTCCTCAACCATAAAATGTTTTTTCGGAATGTTGGCACGGAAACTGTAGTGTGCGAGTCTGACTCAAATTTAACCGTTTTATTATTTTGGCGTCGTAGTCCCCAGCCTTATAAATACATCCTTCAGCACTGGCAAATTATCTTTGCGTAACTAAAAGTAAAAACAACAAAGGATACAATGCAAAGATACGGATAGATACAAATCCGTGTTGACACGTACCTACCTAGTAACAATCAACGGTTAAGCTTTTAATGCCCTAACAGATAAAATGGAAGTCACAAGACGATTATTTTAATGATTAAAATAATTCTCACGATTAAATACTTACACGTACTAAGCTGGTGTATGATTTTTACAAACGCATTGGTAAAATGTCTCCCAAGGGGCGACTTACTGCTTACGCGGGGGACTCTAACTAAATTAGACTCGTCGAATTATGGTCTAATAGAATTTTAGCGATCTCTCTTTATGTTTCCACCACCCCTTTAGACCTTGTCTATAATTTAATATGAATACAAGTGCGGATGTTTTGGTTTTTGTAATTATTTAAGTATGTCGTACTAAAATTCCACCCCCGCTCGGCATGGACTTGGTGCATTTTTAACCAACTTCAGAAGAGGAGGAAGTTCTATGTTCCATTGTGTGCATGTTTTTTGTTTTCATGTATGTCCACCGATTTCACCGTCAATTGTGGATCCGTTTTGAATACATTGTAATGAAAGTGCACAAAACACGTCAAATTACCCGAGACACTTATTACCGCCAAAGCCGCAAGCGGGGTAGACAAGTCGAGGGTAATTAGGGGTTTACGAATGGGTTATACACTCCGCTTTCCACTTCGATTGCAAGTAGTTAAATTCAACAGCAACATTGCAAATAACTGTTCATTGTACATCCAACATTGACTGATGTATGAAGAACAGCTGTCACAGTCTTCTGTGTAGTTTTCTCGGAGTGTCATGTTTTCGTATTGCTCTTATTAAATCTTAATTATATTTACATTATATTAAGTATACGTGATTTCCTGACCTTTTAATACTTTATGGGCTTGTTTATGTGAAAAGCTAACACACTCACATAGTTTATTTGGCGAAATATAACTGAGCACTTATGGAAAAGCTGACTTTGGCATTACATATTATGCAAACCAGTAAAACTGAAACTATTAACACTGAAAAAGTCGAGTTTTAACTCGACTTCGACAGGAGAAGGTGATCTGTTTAAGTGTTGACAAGTCATGTTATACTCACATTAAATATTCAGGCTAAGACGGCGAGAGACGTGTGGGGTACTAGATGTAAATGAGATTTCGTCGTTAGCTGATCAACTTAGTAGCTAGTACAGATTAAGCTCTAGATGATGAATTTCATTTGCGACTGTAATGTTTCAAGGGTTGCCTAATCGTATGTAACTCATTATTATGGCTCTACAGTACCTACTCAAACATTGGAATAACGACAAATAAAGTGAAAACCAAAGGGATTGCATGGCCACCGGAACTAATCAATATGAAGTATTTTAAGGGTTGCGATTCAATTACCTTAATACAGTTGTTAATTAGTTTATGTTCGTGACAATATGCTTATGGTGAAGTGGGATTGATGGTGAAGCACCAGGAGGTCTCTTTAATAAATAACGACCCTGCATCGGGAAAAGCATTATAAAGCTACTAAAGAAATAAAAAAAGTGGAAATTAACTAAAGTCTGTGGATTTACTAAGAAAATATCTAATTTATTACAACAAATAAATTTAAGTATGTTTCTGTGTGCGCTTTCAAATATTTACATCTAAAGACTGTTAATTTTTGCTTTGTTATACGCGCATGCGTACAATAAATAAATAAAATAAATAAATAAATAAATGTTTTTTTTTGCAATCTTCATTCGTATATTATCAAATGAGTCGTAAGTTTTCGTCATACAAAAATCTCATAGATAATCCAATAGTATTACCCGATTTTTTAAAACCAAGATTAATTACATTAAAATGATTATTACATGGATCGCTTACATACACAAATGGTGGCTCTGGAGTAAGTCAAGAGGGATACTTACTCGATCAACCAACGTAGGTAAGTTATAAAAAAATGTGCATAGTTTTTTTTTTACTTATATGTACATATTAGTCCAACTTTAGTTTCTAACTATTACCAAATTGTGGGTGTCAGTAGACATTAGAAGTTGCACACAGAAGTGATGCGGATAAGTGGATAATGAGTGGGTCGAAACATCCGGGCGGGGCTGCAACGCCTACTAACATGGAATTCCTTTTTATTTTTATCGAAAACAGAAAAGGGACCACTGACCACTTTATTTCAAAATCAAACAAACACAAGAATTGGATATCACGCTACCCAATGGGTTTTAGAGACCGATTTTTGAAATCAAAATGTGAATAAACAACTCGAAAGTGGTAAAAATGTATGTTATATTTACTATACGGATAGAGTAATAACATTTTTACATAATTTTTTTTATCAAATTGTCCAAAATTTAAATCGAGTGGCCATTTTATACTCTACAGTAGTAGTAGTTTTCACAGGTTTATGAACTGATTTTTACACTAAAACGTAGTTTGTTAATTTAGTATGAGCATGAGAAAGTTGTCTGCGTTAATATTCTCTTAATATCAGCCATCGGTTCGTGATGCAAGCGTGGCATTTAAAAACTTGTAGAACTAATACCGGACAATGCTCGAATCGACCCCCACAATCGAGCTGATCGACACGAGCCACTCCAACAATAACAACGGCTATTGACGAAATCCTATAAACAGAAAAAGACAACATCGTGTTCTCGAGCGAGAGCGTATCGAACCAAATTAAAATTACGTCTAATAGCATTATAAGGCGTGAATTATTAATTGTGTGGCATTGTCCCGCCAGCGCCGCTCTATGGCGGAATAGACCAGCGATTGTATCGTCGCCACACCTACGTCACAACTTTAGACCGATTAACTACTTTTAAACAGAACCATGCCTGATAACTATCTGTGGAGTGTCTTGAACAATAAAACAGGCAGTTACACTACTAACGCTTTAACATAACTCTATGTATATGTGTATGTATGTGTGTGTATACCTGTGTTTTCTGTATTGCTTATAGTATAAGCAGCCTTATACGTTATGCCAATCCAATTTAAGGAAAGGCCTAGGCCATGAAGTATGTATGAAAATCCATTATTGTCCGCTGCCCTAACTTTTTAAATTTGCTTACTAACATTATACTGACAAAACTCGTCCATCAATCCCTTACTTCATGGCCTCTGCAGTAATGTACTATTGAAAAATCTTCGTCAAAATCTGACGTTATTTCTTGAATGAAACTCGTGTATAATCTGTAGTACAATAGACTAGCGTAGAGATGGTGGAAAAAATTACATTTTAAAAATCGATTAATACTCGATTGAATAAGCGATTATTAAAAAATAGTTACTGATTTTATATTTGAATAAACAGTCTTTGGAATTAAATCAAGTATTGTAAATAATAAAATAGACAAAAATATTTTGATCTATTCAATTAATAAATTACTCGATTTACTGAACAGATTAATTATTTTGGAATCGGTTCTAGGTTTTCAAATCATTATGTCGGTTAATGGCGTCTTTGTTTACCCTTTCTATAAATTGGATAGACATAAACCATACTGTGTTGGTGTGCAATAAAGAGTTATTGTATTGTATTGTATTGTCTAAAAATTTACATTTACATTAACTAATTTGAATGAGTTTCATGTCAATTTCCTGCGGTACAGCTAGATCACACAGATAAATAATACTTAGACAATATTATCCAGCATGATTGAAATTTCGATTATTTACACATGCGTGCGCACTTCAATCGTACCTAATGATAATTTGCATGCGCTTTACTAGTACGAGCTTTAATTGTTTGATACACGATACACAAATCAATAGTTAGTAATCGAAATTACATGCTGTTCCAATTCTATTAGATCTAACATTATTTTCTTAGTGTGTTTCAGAAAAACAGAGGTAAATTTTTAGGTATGTACCTTCTATTTGTAAGTAAGAGCGTGAAGGTTTAAAAGACCGTTTGTCCTCATGTTCTCGTAGTAAGTTTTTTCCAAAACGTCATTTAACAAATTAAAAAAAAACCTCACAATAGTCATTTTTAAAAGGCACTAAATTTGCAGCTCCGGCTTCTAAAACACTTCATTATCCGCGACATTCGACTATCAATCATCCCGAACTTCGCAAAACAATAATCACATTATCATTCTCCCATAATAACAAATGTAGGCCCGAAATGCATAAAGAACCCGCTTTGTGTTTTTTACAAAATAAAGAAATTTGAAAAATATCGTCTCAAAGCCGCGTCTCGCTCGAAATCGAACAATGTAAAGTTATGAGTGAAAACAAGAAAAAAGTGGATAAGAAACGGCTTGACATATTGTTAAAGGTCCTTATAAAATTATTTGCTATCACGCCATCCGAAGCTTGTAACGAAGAAGCAAGGGAACTTTAAAATGAAATAAGCACATTGCTCGAGGAACATTTATGAAGTCTTGTTCGAGCAATAAAACAAGGAGGTGGCTATACTAACCAAAACATTACAGCCGAGCAGGCTGTGACCAGCCATCGTAGCACGGGCCGGCCGGTCCGCGGGCGTGAGGGGCGCGCGACCGGCTGCCCCGTGCCCCATGCCCCAATAGTGTCGGCTGCTGTAATTAAAAATGCTTTGTCTAAAATTTAAGTTTCGAATCACTTTCTTCTCGTTTTAATAATCATATGGAACCCACTTCAAGCACGCTATTAATAATGGTTTGGATGAATTTTTCGAATTCCCAAATGTCATCCTGCTTATTAACCGGCTTCATTTTTTGTTCAAGTTTTATTTGTTTTGGACACAGCGTTTTGGTTTTGGCGCGGTCAATCCGACCTTTTGTTTTTTGTCTCACATCATGCAATCCCAGCGGATGAATTATTACTTTGAGTTAATTAGATACTAATAAAGATTTTTTCTATTAACTTTAATTGTTTTATTATTGTCTTAATGTTGAAAAAAAAAACATTTTACGGGTATAAATGAGGTACACGTACGTTGATAACTCTGTTTTCTAAATTATCATATTTTCAAAGACGTTAAACTTATACAGTTATAATTTTATTAAAAGTTGAAACTCGTAATTTTTCATCACCACTCTACGTCAAACATCATCTGCAAAAAGATACCACTTGAATAATTTTAGATTATAATGCACATGATCGATAGACTCGTAGACCTGATCTATAGATCATATCAGTCTCGAAAATGGAATGCATGAGTAAGACAAAATATAATTAATATTCATTCTTCGAAATTCGAAACGTTTTTAGTGCAGACATGTTGGCGTCTT
The DNA here is from genome assembly GCF_025370935.1 of Choristoneura fumiferana. Classification (NCBI taxonomy): domain Eukaryota; kingdom Metazoa; phylum Arthropoda; class Insecta; order Lepidoptera; family Tortricidae; genus Choristoneura; species Choristoneura fumiferana. The sequence goes on from NC_133472.1 coordinate 14,588,515, forward strand.
CGCAATAAACAAAAGGCAAAAACTCAAGTTCAGTTTTTGTTCTTTTTTTCATTCGTATATGTTGAAATTTAATAGTTGTGTACAATTAATCATTCTGGGATGCATTGTTGCATCTGTCGCGTCGGCCCTATGATGTAGTGAGCAAGCTATTGTTAGCGGTGGACTGCCTTAGCTTTTGAAAATGCAAAACATCCGTTCAACCACCTGTGCCTTGAAACTGCAGTGGTTTACTTTAAGTTTTAATTCTTAGTTTTGTCGATTTGAAGTTTTATTTGTAGGATTGGCTGTAGGAGGGGTTATTTTTAAATTAGTGGAGATTCAACAGATTCAACAAGTAGTTGAAAAGGCATGAATGGGTATAATTTAGATGCGCCAATATTTGTGTCCAAGCCGTTTGCTTAAATCTATTTATTCATTTTCACTATGCGAGAGGCTCTACTTGAATGAGGAGTTCAAGGAGAGGCAGAAAGATAATCGTGTCAGATATTGACGGATAAGGCGCTGTGTCGTACAGCGATCCGTCACGGGCCGAGGCGCCGGGCCTTTGTGGGTCGTGGGAAAATCATAACTAATTTTGAACCTCACTGGCTTCGAATAGTTTTAAAAGCTCTATCCTATTCAATTTAAAGTAACATTCTACTTAGGTACAGTCAAGTGCAAAAATATGTATCTATTTAAACCACTCAAAAAATGTTACTGTGGTAACTACGATAGAATTTCTATTCCATAATATAATGTACCTAATGGAAACCTTTTGTAAGATAAGTGCATATTTATACACTTGACTGTAACTACTTACTATAATACTTTTCATTAGGGTAGGTATATTGCTTCATTTTATAAGCTCTAATCATAAGTAAACGTAAGTAGGTACTAAGTCAAATAAGAAAAGCACCTACGTGTCACTAAAAGGTATCCAAGTGACTCAATAATTATTTTGTTCATCCAATCAATTTTAAAGCCATAGCTGAATTTATTTAAGTATCATTAGGAACTTTCATTTGGTAGAAACCTATTGTGAATTATGGTAGTTCTTCTTAGAATAAACCTCATCATTCTAACTCGGACCAGTAACCCATAGCGCGGGTTATCATATGGTGAAAAAAAGAAACAAATGAATGTGCGACCGGTTTTTTTCACCTGACAACACCCGATATAAGTTTTTGTGTACACCATTTTGAAAATTAAATTATAGGTTATAATTCTAATATGATAGGTGTATAAGGAATGTGTTTGGGAGATTTTTATCTTCGATATCATTTATTTTTATAGACCTGTACCTATAATCTTATCTAGTTATGGAATTTGTTAACGGAGTAGGTATTCAGTATGTGCTTACTATACGTTACATATGTAAAAATTAGTTTGTTTCGTCCTTGCCTCCATCTGGTTATTTAATTATTTAGCGTTTATATTTAAGTATTTTTTCTTATTACTTGCTAATATTGTATAGCATAGATAAGAGGACAGGACAGATTAGCACTTAGTTCTCGAAATGACCTACTTATTATCACAACTATTAACAATCAGCCACTATTTTAAAAACCATAATGTATAATGTGCCATAACTTACTGACGGACGATAGACTCTGACAAGTTTGCAGGTATCAAAGAGTAGACAAGTCGTAAAGATCCAATCTACAAAGAAATCCGCGCAGATCACGGCAGTTCAGACGGTGCAATCAACGGCTCCCTTTAACTACCGACATTGTTTTTTGGGACGCTGAAAAAACTGCGGCTGCGACAAAAGACGATCATCACAGAGATGGTTTCAAAGATATAAAACGACCATAAATAACATCCGTGTGTGGGTTTCCGCGGAAAAAAAGAAACAAATGAAGCGTAAAATATTTTATTTGCTGCGAAATAAATAGGAATACATAAATACCGTTATCCCGTAAGATTTATTTAAGTATGGTTTATTGTATATGCATGAAAGTGACTACCTACCTACCTACCTTTACCTAGTTCGGAATCTATATTAAAGGTTCGACACCAGATCTCTAGACTCAATATTTTTCAGCCGACTAAAATAGGTCTGCCGAGGCCTTTTTAAATCTAATCAAAAGATAGGTAAAGACATTAATTTTTAATTTCGTTGAAATAGGTATACATGTAGGTTTTTTTTAAAAGGTTCTTACTAAACACTCACGTGATTTGAGCAACTACGGTTGCCAAATATATTTTAGCAAAATGAGAGAATTCATGGCCGTTTTCTTTTTCACGCCAGCAGCTGAGTGGCTAAGTGTGAATAAACAAAGAACTTTAATAACTTGATATAAAATAATGTCATCATTGCTCACCTCTCTTTTATTTATCACCTTGCTCCCTCGTAGTTGTAAACTAAATCAGCATTTCGAGACTGAGCAAGAATAGGTAAGCGCACGTCTCGCTGCTGTCGGCGACACAGAGTGCACCCTTTATTAAGTCTGGCTTACGATTCATTACAGGCTCCTTTCTTCAAATTAAGTTCCGCCCCCTGCCATTCGGTCCCTCTGTAAGTAAAGCACACATTAAGTGTCAAATGTAGTCAACATTTAAATTGCAGGGCTGTGATAAACATTTCACTAACGTCGGTAAAAAATGCTCACAACTATTTTTGTTTACTTTTTGGTTGTTTGTAAGCTAATAACTTAGGAGTGCAGTTAATCGAGATACCGGAAGTCGAGTGATGTAGCCTGAAAATTTGTCTGGTCGCAAGACGTTTTCCTTGGGGAAGGGCGGGCGGCAGCGTACCCGTTGCCAGGCGACGCGCCGTGGGTGGGCGTGGCAATCGATACCACCCTCGCCTCACCTAGTCCCCATTCTCACGTGATGGCCCTTTTGGTTTCATCCGACGAACTTTGTTACGGGATCACGTAATTCAGAATCTGCCATTTGCACGCCGTGAGTATCCTTGGAAAAAAATGCTATTTATAACTAAGTATGTAACCACACTACAGCTATATAGGTCTTCTCCCGCAATCTAGTTTTCTACGATGTAATCAATAGGTACATTGCAAATTTTACTAAAGAAACGTATAAACGTACCTACTTAAAGGTGCCCCTGTGATTATCTGTCTTAACACTCCTTTGATGATATAGTTGAAATGAAACGAGATTTTTCCTTCTCAAAGAAGAGTGCTGTTAGAGACAGCTTGTAACGTCAATGTAGTTATCGTTTAGGATACAAAGGTCGCCTGTCGAGTTCATACGCGGGTCTGTTTAGGGCGGAGAGCGCAAATTATAACTTGTCAGGAGCAGGGCACGGCGCGCGGCCACCTGAACCAGGAGAAGTTTAATAGACGACAAGTAGATGTACGTTCGTACGTCCTAAGTTGCGGTTTTATTACTTTAATTGTTATATTTGGGATAATATCAAGTTGAACATACTATGCCCAATAGATTACACCTCTATTGCCAATGACATAAAGATAAAGATAGCAATGACTGGAACAGTGTCCGGCATTTGAACGCATACGAGTACCTTACTTCTTTTTCTTCGAACTGTTTCGACTAATTCAATTGTGAATCTTTCTTTAATCATATATATAACAGTAACCTAACTTATATTTGTAAATAATTATCAGAACGAACGTTTTCATTGTGAAATAATAAAAAGTAAAAGAAATATAACAACGTCTTGATAACCACCTTTTCGATATGAAATTAATTTGTAAATCAGCAACGTAAAGAAATAAATCGTTTGTCGTCCAAATAGACAGTTAATCAAGATCATGTAAGTAAACACGGAGAACGAATAGTTTTCTCGTCCCAGCCCTGTTAATTAATACAAATCACCTAATCGGAGCTTGCGCCCGCGTCGTGCGCCTGACGGTCCATCCATCCCAGACGTTATATGGACCATAAAACGACGATCACGTTTTATAAACACTACATTTATAACTACTTTATGATTGTATTATTTATTTTACGTAATATATTATGTTATGGTGGATATTTTTTTTTTCTAAACCGTATAATGCTTTCAAATATTTAAAATACAGTACACTCCATTAATTTATAGTATTCGGCCGTGTTGACTAAATATGGAACGTGCTTGAGTGTTTCTTGATATGGACCTATCTCAGAATCATAACAAGAATGGCAACTGCTTGGCTAAAAAAAGTTTAGGACGTTTATTCGTCCTCATTTTTATTTTGACTTCCTGACTAAACCTAGATTTTTTGGGTTCCGTACCTTAAAAGGAAAAAAACACCCTTATAGGATCATTTGTTGTCTGTCTGTCAAGACCATCTGTCTCAGGAACGCCTGTATCAAGTTGAAATTAATATGAAATACTCAGATCTGCTACTGTTTAGGTGTTTCCATAAAAAATACCGTAACCAAAAAACTTAGGTACTTTCGGTTGTTCTAAAAACATGACATTTGGTTTGAAGGTAGTTCTTATATATAGCACAACAAATAAAAAAACTGTAAAGTAAATCTGTAAAAATAGTATGCTCTTTACTCCATGTCAATTTATTTATATACATATTGGACTTATACAGAGTAAGTAATAAATAAATTATTCCTATGCAAAAATCTAATGATCATTTAATCTCATAACTACCTATCTGAGTGGTTTATTTGTCTTCTACCTATTTGTAAAGTAGGGGTAGAGCTGAAGCTTCAAAGAGTTTAGCAGTAGCTGTTTGTATGCCAGTTTTGATAACGTAGCTCTATCTTAAATCGGTAGCTCTATCTTAAAACCTGCAATTTCAATTTCACGGTCCTATCCTATGGCAATATTCTACTTTACACAAGAAAAGTGCTTTCTAATAATAAACCACTTTTTCCAATCCTTACAATAGTTCCATAGATTAACCTACTCTACACGTAAAAAATAAACAGAAACAAACAAACAAAATGTATGTCCTTTTGACGTTTTTGACATTCTTTTCACATTTTTAACATTTCACATTATTTAATAAAGATTTTATTATTATTATTATTATTTGTATAAATGGTACAGACAGAGTACAGACATATATAAGAAAGTATGTATGTACGAAAACACTAAACAAGCTAGAAAGAAAAACATATATCTAAAAATTGACAAACATTTACATATATGTATATGTACGTACAAAGGCGAACATACTAATTGTTTCTTTGAATCTCTATGTAAGTTTTAAGGATTTGATATTTCGAGAGTCGGTCTCCACAGCGAAGGGCGCGGCCGGTGAGGCTAACGCCGGCCAGGCGCGAGCGGGACGCGCTCGCACTAAATTTAAATATTTTAATCCTTAATTTAAATTTTTGACATTTTTATTTTATGTTGGTATTCGTGTAGTTTCATTTTTAATGTTATTTGTCATATTGTGGAACTGGAGACGATTCGACCGTAGGTAACCATTTAATTCGTGACCGGCGCCTCGCAGACTAATTTCTTGGTGCGTAGTGAAATTATGATAAGAATATTGAATATTATTCACTAAATGGTGAGCTATCAATAGAGTACTGAATAGATGAGCCACACAAGTTGTAGAGTATTTGTAGAGGTCAGTAGAACATCAGCCATTTCGATAATATACACTTACCAGTATCGTCACTATTTCTCGTGTTGATTGTATGACGCAACATTAGTATAGTCTGATTGCATCTTCAAGATTGTGGTTAAATTACCAACAATAATTAGTTTTTGTGTTCATGTTGAATTTTTTTTGAAATTTTAACTGCTTACATTACGATTGCACTCGATTATGACAATGCCTATATAGACAGGTAAGTATTAATCTACTTCAGCGTTCTAGTTGGTTTCGACTTTAGTACCTAGGCAACATTATTTTACCAGTTTCCCCAGCCTATTCGTGCATATATTATCAGATGTATAGTAAACTTAAGCTTGTAAATATTGTAGACGCCGGCGCGTGGTGGGCTGGAGGGGAGAATGAATGCGGCATGTAGATCATTATGCTGTGTGGATCATTAGTCATCCATCTCGGCTGGCTCTAGCGGGCAAAAGAAATATCTCCGTTTCAACGTTATTCTCATGTCAAGCACGTGAATAAAGTTTTATTGACGTAATGCTATTTAAGACACCATTTAACATAAAACGATTAGTGAAATAAAAAACTACGTCGGCTTTCCATCTTTTTTAGGTAGGGATCACAATGATCTAGGATTTGTCAGTCGTAGTTTGGGCCTGGGTGGTTGTGAATAGCGTACGAGACTACGGAGCTGTTTCACCACAGATTGATTAGTATTAACTGACGGTTAAATGTTATGCCGTCTCTATTTGTTTTGTACCTACGAATAGATGGAGACGGCATCACATTTAACCGTCAGTTAACACTAATCAATGGGTGGTGAAACAGCCCCTACGAGTAGTAGGATAAATTTAGGTTGGTGTAGTTAACGATATCAGCACAGGTGGGGCCACAGAACTAAATATAAGGAATATAAATGTCACGGGAGCTACTAGTTAAGCTTATTATTCAGAAAATGTATGGTACATTTCGTAAGTTAATGAGTTTTATTAAAACCCATGCACACTCACAAAACGTACCTATGAGCATTAAGAAGAAATTTAAATTACATGTATGTACCTAATGTGTTCTGAATTTAAATAAAGCAACAATAGGTGGATGTTATGTTTCAGACACGCTCAGCTATTAATAAAGGCATTTTAAGGCTGTATACTCGTATTTTTGGAAGCATAAGAACAATAAAGTCGCGTTCAAAGTGTAGGGATTAATATTGCAGTACCACTACCATGAGTACAGTGGCCGTACTCGATAGAGACGATGTAAATTATTTGAATGGAGAATTGTACAGCGCCTATACAAATAATTTACGCCGTCGCTATCGAGTACGGTCACTGTAAGTAAACTCATGGCAGTGGTACTGGGATCATGGATCAAAGTAAGAAGCCACTGATAGCAAACAAAGAAAGCGTCGTCGTTGGTAGATACAAACCAAAGGTAATGCAATGCATTGTCAGGTAGGTGCTAGTGTACCTAGACAGATTATATTATTATATCACTTCATTCACACAAACCTGCGAAGCAATTCAATGGTGCGTGTGAAGTTCCCAATCCGCACTGGGCCCGCGTGGGAACTACGGCCCAAGCCCTCTTGTTCTGAGAGGAGGCCTGTGCCCAGCAGTGGGACGTATATAGGCTGAATGATGATGATGATGAAGTAAAAATATAATATTAGTCGTTATTAAATTATTTTATTGAATTTATAATAAATCCACAGTTATCAATCGAAAACATATCGAAGTCGCGCCAAACCGTAACTACAAAAATAGCCCAATTATTCATTCATGACTATTAGAGCCTAGTTGCTTCGAATTCTGGGTGCCTTCGAAATCTACTTCTTCGAACTCTGCCCAGAGGACTGATGTTTGAACTCGGAAATATCACTAAAAAATGGTGAAAAATATTGCTATTTAAATTGTCTCCACTCACATTTTTGTAACTTTTGGACAGGATTTTTGAGTGGTGAAATTTCTAAGATCTATAATTAGGTAAGAACTACTAAAGCCCATTGTATCAATCACCATAATTTCACTACAAGTTCTAGAGGCAACTCAACCTTGTATACAGCTTACGTATTCTCGCTGTAGCAACCAGGTTTATGATTTAGGTCATTTACTCGTTGATCTTAAAATCTGATCTTTGTTTTTTTTTAAACCAGTCGGTCTGTGAACTTAGAAGTATCTAAATTTAATTACAGCAAAATCAAAGCATCAGTGAACTTTCATTGGATCAGCATAAATTGATAACGGTTTTGGGGTCATTGACTGCAATAGTCAGTATCTGATGTGATGAGTGAATTCCGTTATTTAGACATGTGACGTTGTGTTACGTGTAGAGTAGGGAAATTTGAAGCAAGTATCACGTGACGAGGTGGCCGAGTGGTTAAGGCGTTGGACTGCTAATCCAATGTGCTCTGCACGCGTGGGTTCGAATCCCATCCTCGTCGTTTCTTTTCTGCCCAGTTTCTTTCATTATTATTTAAAAAAATATTATTATTATTATATTATAACATGTACTTCTGTCTTCAATTTGTAGGCACCTTTGATTTTCTTAACTTTTATTATTGTTATTTTATTATAAATATTTATTAATAACCGTGGAAAATTTATTTAAGAATATAAACTTATAGAAAATAGAAACATATATTTATTAATTATAATTATAACTTACATGGTTTAAATTTATGATATGAAGATAACTTTTCGTAAAGAGTTTTATGTACACATACATACCTACCACACTATAGCCCTTAGTCAATAAAAAATCTCGTAGAAACTAAAAGTCACAAAGATAGTGCTCTAGTTGTAATATAAATAGGAAATGAAACTCCCTCGCATTACGCTCCCGTTCATTGCACGCGCGGCCATTAAATCATTTTCCATCGAATAAGTTTTTACTTACACTTGGCTTAACCAGTGTTTACATATGGTGTCGGCGTCTGTGGGCAACAACAGAGGGGTTCATTGAACCAAATTTATTTATTTAGATTGCGTTTTACGCGAATATGAATAAGTAAACTGTTTAATGTTTTGTTATTATTAATAAGTACGTGATTTTTTTCAAGAAAATATTTAATGATTATTTGTTTTATTAATTTATAAAATCGATAACTTATTTACTGGTTATTGGCACACAGCAGTTTTCCCGCCAAGTTCGTTGATATTATTTATAGATCAAGCAAAAATTTAGTTAAATACCAGAAACTATAATTTCTGGTTTAGACGCTGATTACATGATGAAATCGTATTGAGCGAACGACTAAATTACTTAATTTTAACAAAAAACCTTTCAACATCTTTCATCATATATGATAGGAACAAAATATATATTTTATTATTATTAAATTTCATCGGCCAAGGTACAACGTATTTTTAGTGTCCTAGGTACAACGTATCCAGTTTTTTAGGTAAGAATGCGTCCAAAACGCACATCGATTTAGGTTTAGGCTGAAATAGCCCTACTGTTCCGTAGCTAATTAACTTAACTTCAACATAGTTTATTGACTTTTATTACGAAAAATTAAAACATTAAATAAATAAGCTTCATTTAAAGTTCAAAAAAGTACTTCTTGTAAAGGGATTTTTATTTTCATGATTTTCTCACACAGTACATTCAGTGTTACGTTTCGTTACTAACTTTACTTTGATACTTCCCGCCGACGGTTCAAATGGCATAGCTGGTAATAGCACATGATTATTAAAATAATGCGGGAACATATAAATTTAAACGACTGTCCGAGGTACAACTATGGCCAAGGTACAACAGTTTCCCCTACTCATGGGCAGGCGGCATTTCATCGACAACATTAGTACCTATTTAAGTGCCTGTGATAGGTTAATTTAATAAAGTTAAATGTATCCAGTTCACGTCATAATTGTTGTCAATGACGAAGCAGGTGTTAGTATAAGTACATAACTGTGAGGAAATTTCGAAAATTGGAACATTAATGCTTACAAAAAAATTGTTACACTCATTATTTTACATAATGTTCCCAATTTTATGCTGAAAGTGTTAAGTAGGTACTTTTATTGACATCTAAGATTTCATTAGCATAAGCTTCCATTTCATTAAAAAAAATCCTTTTTGTCTGTCAGACTGTCAGCAATATACTGTAGAACCATTTGATTCCTGAGCTATCGTAGAACGTTTTCACAGTAAATATAATAATGATTTTCCTGGTCAGGCAATAGGATGCCACTATGTCATATTCTGTGATACTCGTAAAGTTCTAGGACGACATGATTCAGTTGATTTGATAGTATCTTCTTAATTTTGTTTAAGACTCTATCAACAAAAATAAAGAAAAACGTACCTACTTAAAACCTGTAACCAAAATTAGTGTAGGGTAGATGAGCATTATTTAATTTGAGGGTTGTTCGTTCAAATTGAGTTAACAATAGACCAGTCAACAGCAGGAGTAGAAGAGCGGTTGTGGTGTTCGAAATGATCTAAACACTCATTACCTTGATAGTAGAGTTGTGTGTAGATCATTTTGAGTACCGTCACCGAACCTGCACTTTATTTTGATTTGAAACATACTTAGATAGATATTTCATGTGAATTCTTGATTACACGCGGTTTAGCGGATGTAGTTGATATGTGCAAATAATAATTAAAATGTGGCATTGGTTCGGGGCAGGGCACGTGCTGACTCGCCAGGCCACGTGCCGGGTGCTCATTGTTGGAGGAGTTATTTATGAATATTGTTCATTGCAGAAGCGAGTGTTCGTCGCCACCTCCCCCGGCGACGCCGACAAGCACTTATGAACACGTTTGGTAACGCGCTTTTCATTGCTACTATAGTTGGACGACCGGATAGTCCAGTGGTTAGAGCACCTGACTATGAAGATTGAGGTCCCGGGTAGGGTTGCCAACTTTTATTAGAATAAATAGAGTATACCTACTTGATTTCTAAGGAGGTAAATAGAAAGTACTGAGTTTTTTTGGGTTTGATAATGGGTTTGCATAACATAACATGACTGGCACTAGTATAGTAATCATTGTGTAAAAAAGAGTATTTTAGCTATTAAGTGTTATAGATTATAGAGTACTTCTACATGAAATAGAGTACAATACTCTATTTCAGAGTGCAGTTTTCATCCCTAGCCCCGGGTTCGAACTCCGGTCGGGCCAGATATTTGTATGAAAAATACGAATGTTTGTTCTCGAGTCTTGGGTGTTTAATATGTATTTAAAGTTCGTCTCGTAATCGTTTTGTGCTACAGGCTCAATTCAATACTAACTTCGCACACGCCAAACGTAGTAGAAGAAGAAGAAGTATTTAAATATCTCTTTTTGAACAAAAAGTAATGAATACCTATTGATTGAGCAGAAGTCGGACTGTTGCAATTAAATTTATGTACAGTCGAGTTCATAAACTTGTAAGTAAAAAAATTATCAAAAATATCTGAACACGACACTATTGTTAATGGCGTAGAAGCGTGTTCAGATATTTTTGATCAAATTATTGCTCACAAGTTTATGAACTCGACTGTATTACGTAGTTTAATTTACTTTCTCTTTCACCAAATTTGCGAATTGTCCATTTAATAATGGCCCGTAACTATTTTATTTAAGAATATGAATATTATATACAACTATATTAAATATAATGACCCGGATAACTCACGTCTTAAATCGAGTTTAGCTCGACATGTTTCGGGCTAATCCGTAGCCCTTCGTCTTCGGAGCAACGCGACTCAGCGGCTGCTGCAACACGCGCACTGCGCGCCGCCTTAACGTACCTTTACAGAGCGATGTTGTTAGTGTTGTGTGCTACCCTACATTTGACAGTTGTAATGATGATGAAAACGCGGGTAGTTGTGTGCCGGTGTCAGTTTCGTCGGGTAGTCGCGCGAGCAGAGCGGCGGCGCGCAGTGCGCGTGTTGCAGCAGCCGCTGAGTCGCGTTGCTCCGAAGACGAAGGGCTACGGATTAGCCCGAAACATGTCGAGCTAAACTCGATTTAAGACGTGAGTTATCCGAGTCATTATATTTAATATGAGTGAGTCTCACGGTAGTTTAATGTTCAAAATTATATACAACTCCATATAGAAGCAATTTAAAGTACATATGTACATACTGTAATGTACATGTATTGTGCTATAAGAGCGGAACTCCTAAATTTAATCTAGCGTGCTCACGCCGAATTTGTATACCATTACTTGGAAATTTTGGAATGAAATTTAGATACATTCCCGCTTATCGACGGAAATAGTTGTATTTCAAATGCTCACATTTTCATGCTAATAGCTTGGTTTAAACTCTTTCCACGTACGTTGATAAAGAACACGTAATTCAAAAAGGTACTGAGCGACACCGTTCATTTTAATCAATTAGGTATGTAGCGAAACCCTGTCATATATTGTGCCATTGTTATTGTAGTTGATCTACTTTAAATTTAGGCCAGTTACATAGTCCTGAACTTCTGTTCTGAAGTTATGTACATAGTTCTGGTTTTAAACTTGAATTAGACCCGTTGCTCGCAGCATCCAATTTTTTTGACACAAATAAAACTTAGTGTAGGTGAAGCGCCCTTCGTCGTTGGAGGGACCTTCTATAGGCTGGAGTCGGCCAATAAATTATGAAATAGTACAGCGGTGTTATCTAAAGGCCGGCGATTGGTATCGGAAGTAGGGCGGGCGGCCGGAGGGGTGACTTCCGCGTTCCGGCTGCTGCCGCCGTAACTCATCATCAGCGCCCCGCGGGAGGCTCGAACACTTCTCCCTCGCGGAACACAAAGAAAAATAAAGATTTGTGTGAATTATACCCCCTACGCAAACGAAAAAGGGAATCACGAGATCCAAAAAGTCTGTACGCATGTTCGGTTTCGTTCTGAGTAGGTCGGTGGGATTTTTTTTAATTATTTAGATACTCTGAATGTGTTTTTTTTTCTCAGTTTCTCCGACTTCTGCATATTCTACTTAAAGGTTCTTCATTATACCTACAGCTTACAAACAGGTACATACCTGTAAGCTAAATAATAACAAGTTATTATTTTGTGACGTAACTACAAATTTACGATATTCAGACTTTTTTATTGGTTGTCCTGTAAGAGCTACCTTCATACCAAATTTCGAGTTTCTAGGACAACTGGAAGTACCTCTACAGTTTTTGGTTCCCGAGCAATTTGTATGGAAACACCTTTTTTAATAACTTTATCTTTTGGTTGCGTAGGTCCAGAGTGTGATTTCTTCACCGCGCCAAGCAGACCTGAGTATTTGAAATTAATTTCAGCTCGATACCCTGTATGCTATTGTGACTCACGTTACAAAACACTGTAACACAAGTAGCAGGATTCTGATTCGACTAAACACTGTATCTTCTCCAGATACCGTTACAGTGTTTTGTCGTAATAATCACACGATAAATTTGGATTGAGTGTTCTGATTTTTAAGTCCTTGTTTATTGTGAATCGGAATTTCTTCAGTTTTAACGTGTTTTAGCTTGAAATTTTATGAAAAAAATATTAACCTTATTTCATGTTTCTTTGTCCACAATTACTAGCATATTATTTGTAAATTATCCAAAAACTAAAATCGGATGAATATTGACGGGTTTGTGGCAAATTAAAGATGAAAAATTTTTTTCTTCGATTTCTGAAAAATAGTTTTTTTTTAGATAGTGTTTTGTCATGACACGGCAGCACGTGTTCCTGATATAAAGGGTATTGACAGACGGACGGATGGATCGGCAGACAGACGGACAGCAAATCGATACTTTGGAGGGTTCTGTTTTACACAAATGAGGTACAAAACCCTGAAAAGAACACGGAGGGAAGTTTATTTATTTTTGCAAAATAGTTTCAAACGCGTCTGATGTTAAATGAAAATGCGGCCTAAAGCCAAGTTTAGACTTGTAAAAAAAATTGTGCAAGTTGCATTACATTGCGGGGCTCGATTGACCACTACAAACTCGTTGGCTTTATGGCCTCGCAATGCAATGCAACTTGCACGATTTTTCTTACAAGTCTAAACTGCCTTAAGGTGGACGCGCGCTTGTCCAGTAAATGTCCATTCATACTTACTAAATTTTAAGGCAGACTTTTAGTGAACATCGCAGGCAGGGCATTCCAATCGTTAGTTTTACGGGTCATAAAGCTTTAACGAAACGGTTTTTTTAGGGTTCCGTAGGTACAACCTTTTTAGTTGCACCTTATCCGTCCGTCTGTGCGTCCTTCCTCCTTCTATCCGCGGCTTAGAGACTGTTAGTGTTAAGAAGCTATAACTTTGTATTTATCATTATAAATATTAACAACGTAGGTGTACGAGTATATAAAATTTTAAATATTTTTTTAGGGTGGGGACGTAGTGGGGACGATTTTACCTTTTAAACTCGTTGTGCGCACCGAGGGTTCCGTACAAATTCGTATGTAAATAGATCGAGGAGTTAGGACAAACAGACGGACAACACAGTGATCCTATAAGGGTTCCGTTTTTCCTTTTTTTAGGTACGGAACCCTAAAAAAAGGAAAACTGTCACAGTCTAGTTAACTTCACAAGTTAACGAGTAGGTAAGTATTGTATTGTATTGTAAACTCTTTATTGTACACAAAAACATATGTAATTAGATAACAAATAACAAAATAATAAGATGTAAAAAGGCGAACTTATGCCTTAAAGTCGTAAGTTGTAAGTCGTTCAAAACTTAATAGTTATCGCATACATAACTAACACAATCCCATCCCCACTCTGGGTTTGGCCCGACCCGCTCTTGACCGCTTTATTTTAATAAATTTACAGCTAACGGTTTCAGAATGATAAAGTTAACGGGCCGCTATAGGCGGTCGTCAAAACACTTGTCCCGATAGCGAGTAGCGACACAATGCATCCCGACGCGCACGCGCCGGTATCATGCTTCCGCACCAAAACATTTCAATTTGGAACACGGTTCACTAATGTTTCTACTAACCCACAGATACATCAAAGTAATGTAGGTTTGACGTAAATGTATGATAAGAAAAAAACACTGTCGATACGATATTTTTTGTTTCGTTCGGTGTTTAAATAAGCAAGAAGGCACCTTAGAGGACACGGGCTAACCCTCGTTGCTCTAAGGAAGACACTTAAATTATGTTTTCGCGTTTGTCTCGTTTTCAAGACCCTTTTTCACTTAGCGACTAGAGCGCCAGAGCATAACATAGAGTTATGAAATTTAGCAAGGAGTGGTAAGGCCACACGGCGCTATTAAAGAGACAAATCCATAGTCACTTACCTGCCAGAAATATTTAACTTTGTTTTTGTAGGAATACTATAAAATATACTTAAACGATTACTCAAAGCGCGAGTCCGACTCGCTTACCAGAAGAAATTGTGTTTAAAAATAACTTTGGTTGGTCAGGTACAATGTTCCAATAGAAAAGATTGCCGTCTATGTATACGAGTAATATGCCGACATATTTAACCGCACTTCCGAAAACAGCCTTCGTTTAGTATTATATTTGGATTGTATGAAGTATAGATAGGTAGGTCTTTCGGTTTTTCTTATATGGTCTTTATAGCCGCGCAATAAACATTCTAGTTGTCCACTTAAAGCGTTTTTTGTCGCCAGCCAATAACAATACGACGGGCATAAAACGCTCCAGTTTTATACTTTTCTCATTCTAATAAATAAAGATTTCAGTCCTCACAGGTCGGGCCCACTCGAAAAACGACCGCCCGGGTTGCATGTATTAGAATTTCCAACTCTATTGTGTTTTACCATACATTCTTTTTTGCACCTTGCCAGTATACATTTGCAATTGTCATTTTGACGATGGCATAGATTAGCTTTTTGCGTAACGCTGATTGTGTCTACATTAATTCGGTAGGCGCTTGGTTGATTAGACCATAAATTTGCATTGTTCATTCGTGTAGGAGCCTAATGAAATAGGTACCTAATAAGAAATATTAGTGACTAAGTAATTGCACTGTGAATATTCTTGCAAAGAATTAACCTACCTGAAACGTATTAATATTAAAGGTTACGAAGATAAACAGTATCTTATTATGCACAATTTAAATTCAACAATATGACAAATTAGAAGGATAAAAAAGCGATAGTAAAAATATCGGGGATATTCATATTGCAAAACGATATTTTTATTAAATAAACAATGTTCTACGACTACCTACCTAAGTGAGTTAATTACAGAAGTAGTTAGGCCTATATATATATATATATATATATATATATATATGAAAGAGTCCAATACAATATTTTCGTAGGTGATTCGAAATTATGTACAGTACAGTCGAATGCAAAAATATATATACAGCCATAGCGTCAAAATATGTATAGATTGACCTTAGTAGAATAAAGTTGTATAGATATTTTTGACGTCTTTGTAACGTATATATATTTGTGCCCCTGAACGTAAGTACATAGGTACCTACATAGGGCACATTTTGATTTGAGGTTGATTTTGAGCTTTGTCGTTGATAAACTTCAGTCGGTTAGTGAGTTTCTTAGATTTAGGAAGATGCTGTTTCGTAAACAAAAAGGGGCACAGTCGAGGCTTGCTGTGGGCGGGGCCAGGTGTCACCAGCAGGTTTGGGTCCCGTGAGCGAGGGCGAGCGACGGGCGCTGGCCCGCGCTGCTACCCTACCGACCCTAACTCTACAATCTTGAGAATTAACAAGAAACTTATGACACAATGATGAAAAATACGGAAAAAACGGAACCCTTATGAGATCACTCATGCGTCTGTTTGTTAGAAAAAAAAGTACCTACTAAAGGTAGCCGAGTCGGACTTGCACTTTACCCATTACTATTTAAAACGTTCTACTCATTTTGTGATTGCCGCATGAGGACGGTGTATAACAAAAAATGTTCGATTAATGCTACTAACTATCCTTACTTAATTATTACAAATGCAAATCTCAGTATTGTTTGTTACGCTTTTATGCTTAAAATCCCATCGTGATAAAATTAGGTATGAAGATATTTTGAGACCCTGAAAGGACATAGAATTATTTTGATCCCGGAAAATTGTATACGTAGTTGCCGCGGGCATGCGACAAACAAATTATTCGCAGACGAAGTCGCGGGCAATAGCTTATTTTGCTATAAAATATCACGTTTAAATATTGTAACAGATATAACAAATGGTGTTTAAAGGTGGATTTCGTATTATTTTATCGACGGGACAATTTTAAGTACTAGATATATTATATTACATATGTCAGGTTCGTCGGAAATATCTATGCGTGCGTCGAACTAAATACCTACTTAAATTCATGTAAAAGCTCAGAAAAACTCGAGTAAGTAGTATAGTACTGCAAGCAGTAGACACAGAATTAATGTGGGACTTATAAGTAATTTTTCGAATATGGAACGTCGACTTATCTATAGGTAAGGTCAGTTACTACTAGGTATACAACAGGCCATCTTCTTAACTTTTTAGCTACATAGATACTACAAATTCATCTGCGCTTTTGCTGCTACGGGTGTCACAACTAAGTTCGCGAATAAGGAGCGAGGTGCGGGGCAGAACAGGGCGAAGTGCATTGGAGCACGAAATCCACAAAAAATTCCGATGGTTTGGTAAGCGCAAATTCTTTGTTCCATTTTAAGTCAGATTTAAATCGACGGTAAACAACTGTTATGTACTTACATCGAGCTTCGGTGATGAACAGCGAGACTAGCACGTATCAGCGCCGGAGGCCCGGCCAATCTTGGCCTCGATAACTCCTGTTACTGGCGTTCAGTAGGTACCCTTAGTGTAAGTTTTCGGTTACAAAATACGTCTCGATCGCGTCCGCTTTAAAATCTCAATTTGTATGGAAACACGAACAGCACCTCTAGCGGAACGTTTGCGATGTTCGTGTTTCCATACAAATTGAGATTTTAAAGCGAACGCGATCGAGACGTATTTTGTAACCGAAAACTTACACTAAGGGTACAGGTGACTGATGCAACAATGTGGTAAATCTTGTTCGTGATCGTCCCGTCTTCTGGATGTGATGCATCTATATATATAGCTATACTTGACGTACCTATAATTTTATTATATAAGTCTTTTATGGACTTCTTTACAACAGCGTAGCCATGAAACTTAGATAATATGACAGAGAAGCCCTGAATGTAACGTGAAGTTCAGAAGAACTGAGGTGATAAGTAAAAATGGTACCTAAGTATGAGTGTTGGTGTCTGTACCAACGCCGTCTACTACCTAGGTACTTTATCCAGGTAATTTAAGCCAACTAAAAGTCCATGCTCGTAAAGCTGGCAGATGATGCCCGATAAATGCAAAAGCATTATGGTAACATATTTTTTAATTCGTCCTTTAGACAGTTTAAGAGGCAATTGCAAGTGCACGCGCAAGAGTGAGATTTATAATAAGAAAACGCTCCTACCGCGCTTGCACCACAAGGATCTATAAATCTCTTAAGTACTGAATCGGCCAATCCCGGTTGAGAAACGATAAATCATCTCCTCGGACAGTAAAGTCGATTCGAATATGAGTATCGTCTCGCTCGCACTCGTCCTTTCTTATGCACTTCACATCATTTATCATTTTCTTCTCTCGTTCCTTCTCAATGATAAATTCAATTCTCTTTTGGAATATGATTGTTCATCGTTTTGTAACGGTGGTGTTTTATTGTGGGTATCGTCACGGAGCAAGGTTTTTTGATCGGAATCTGATCGAAATCATCGCGAGAATTGGATTTCCATTTTAGATTTCGTATACCGAGTGATCAATCTTAACTCGTCGATGTTGGATACTTTTACGGCCAGTTTTTCAAGTTTAGTTTATGGCAAATGAGAAACTTTAAGCTATCACTTAAATAAATAAACATCTTATACATCTAAAGGTAGTTTAGTTTATTTAATTGCTATTATTCACACAACGTTGAGGAACATATTAATCTCAGATAAGTCTAATAAAATACTTCTATAATGAATTGAAATACGGTCTTTTATTAATTTTAAAATTCTGCTATTTACATGGCTGTAGAAAAGACATTCAACAATATCCTCTTAAAATAACTTAGAATACGTGGTGCTCTTTCAGTCATTTATATGCAATATAAATAGATTTAGCTTGTTGCTCGTTTGTTCATTATCTAAAATGTCAGTAATGTGAAAAAATAGATACTTCATTATATTTTTACATATTTAAGTATAGCTATAATTGTATAGTTCAGAAGTAGATAGCACAATTTAATAGCAAAGACACAGATAATTTACAAAAAAAAAATCAATTGCTTACAACTATTATCACTGGGCATTCATCTTAGACTACGTACTTTACATGACGTCGGCTATACTAAAGTAAAAATGTACATGAATTATACAACCTACCAATCGTACTTTTATTGGACTTCGATGCTTTGGCCATGCTGCTCATTGTAATTATTATTTATGTTGACTACAATCATACTACTCGTACTTGAAACATTTGCGTAGAAGGGACATCTGTGACAATGTAATAACTATTCATAGAAATTAAGCAAACTTTTGACATCACTTCTTCACGTACTCGTATCATGTAACAGTTATAAAAATCATTTTCCATGTTATATTTTTTAATTGAACTGTTTGTACATTTAATTCTTAAACCTACGATAAAGGCTGTATTAAATCACTGTTAACAAGGCAATTGCAAATGTACACGAAATCCGAATATCTCCTGCGCATAACATCTTGGGTTTTTCACCAAAGCTCCCAGCGAGCCCACACTTCGAAAAGTTAAGCAGCGTGGAAGATGACATAAGACTTGCTCTCAAGATTCATAAATTAAATGTAGAACACGCGTACCAAAACCCATTTAAACATTTGATACCTACTGTTTTTGTATCAAAGTTGTTCTAAAACAAACAACAGATTCAGTCCCGTATTGTCATACTCCGGCTCGCTGCAACCCTTTCACCATACTTTACTTATAAAGTCAATGAAAATTGGGTAGGCAATTAAATTTATGTATGTCTTTCTTGAAGTGTTGCAGCGAAATTAGTTTTGTGACAACGTGAAAAAAAAACCTTCGGAGACTGAACTAATACATACAATAATTATAAGCGTAGTGCAGTATTAATAAAAATCGATTTCTGTAAAGCGTCTTAGGAAGCTTTTCATTCTACGTAAGTATTTTATTTCAGACTCGACACAGCAACATAATAAACACTTTAATCACGCGCGTTAAAAAACATGTCAACAAAATTGGTACCTAAGTAATTCACAGTGTATTACAATAAAAAGTCCGACCAGAATAAAATTTCGTGGACCTACATTTATCGGTGTGTGAGTTTACGTCGAATGAAGAGTCCCCTAAGCGCGATGCTGTCAGTAGGCAGCGGCTGCGCCCGAGTGGTGCATTAAGTGGTGGTGGTGGTAGGACTCCTGTGTGGGACACCACCAGTCAGGCACGCCGTGGGGCATCGCAGGAGCAGGCTGCTGGAATTGGCTCCAGTGTCCGCCGAAGCCGATTTTGTTGTCCATGACGCCATTACCCCCTATATTGGTAAGATGAGGCCCTTGATTATGATGGGGAGGCGCGGGTGGTCGTTCGTAAGGTTTCTGATCGTGCGGGTTAAGGTATTTGTCGTTGAGACTCTCTAGTTTGTCGGCTATGGAGGCGTGATGCGGCGGGTGGTGAGGCGGCATGGAGGGCGGGGGCTGGGGCGGCGGCGGCAGCGGCGCGGCCGGGCTGCTGGCGCCGGCGGTGACGCTGACGCTGCCGGCGGAGGAGGAGTCGTCGCCGTCGCTGTCGTACCGCGGTGACGCGTCGCCCGCCGCGCCGTGCACCTTCATGTGCTTGCGTAGCGATGACGGGTGCGTGTACGACTTGTCGCACCCGTGCACGCGACAATTGTAGGGTTTGTCCGACGTGTGCACGTGAGAATGTTTCTTTCTGTCAGAGGAATTCGCGAACCGCCGGTCGCATCCGGCATATTCACATTTGAACGGCTTTTCGCCTGTTGACAAAGAAATAGATTATTTACATTTTTGCTTTATTTGTAAACTAGACTTTAGCCGCGGCTTCACACGCATTAATCATTAGGCTTAGCAATTGAATTGAAATTCCAAGATTCTGCAAAAACTCCTGTGGGAATAGCCAAACTTTATTAACGTAGCAAAAAATCCCTCGGCCGAATTTCATATTACTAATACCTATATAGCTGTTGAAAGTTTGGGATTTTAACCCTATCCCTTGGGTTTTAATGGAATAAAAAGTAGCTTATTTTATGTGTTAATATATACATCCACCTATCTACATACCAAAGTTCATCTTAATCCGTCTAGCCGTTTTAGCGTGAAAGGAGTAACAAACAAACACACACAAACACATACTGACAAACTTTCGCATTTATAATATTAGTAGGATATCAGAATCTTAATATACTTGAAGGAAATTTAGGTATTTTCTAATAATATAGTTGTAACGTATGCTTGTAAGAGCACTAACGTGACCTATCCTGCGTTATTAAAATAAAATTGAGACGATGGAGACAGACGAGGATAATGTAGCTAACTTGTCTTATACAGACTCCAACTTGACGTAAACCAAAATTTTCTGAGCATTTACGATCCCGGTAGCCGCGCAGTTTTCCCCCTTTCTAATCTAAGAAAAAAGTCAGAGCCATGTAGGCGAATGTCCAATCACACCATAAATAACCAGATTTGCTCGTTGTTTATAGTTTACAAGAATAAATAAATATTCACAACAATTGCAAGGGATACTTAACGCGGCCATAAATCATCTTTATACGAGTTTGTCATATTGCCTTTTATAAAGACGAGGGTTGCGAGGATGAAAGACCGGATTTAAGTTCAACAGACATAGGAAAAGGTTCTATTTTTAACCGACTTTAAAAGAAGAAGGAGGTTATGAATTCGGTTGAAGTTTTTTAAATTTTATTTTATGTTTGTTACCTCAGAACTCAGTCATTTAGGAAACGATTTGTTTTTTTTTTAATGGTACGGAAATATTTCCAATTAAGTCAGGATCTGATCATTGAGTTGTAGAGAAATTGAGAGAACTATTAAAGTTTTGTCTGATTTTGAGTATATTTATTTAGTAGTAACTTGTTTTGCTCTTGCAAATCACCATTTGGTGATTCGTCTGTCACTATGCATATGGTGAAGTTGAACGGATGGTGAAGCACCGGTGACTCCTCAACAAATTACGTCTCTGCGTGGCAAAAGCCATCTTTTGTAAAATGTGACAAGCAGTTGACATTAAGCTAATTAAACCTAGATTAGTAGTACGAAAAAGCGAGACAATTTTTAAAAATAATAATTCATGATTTTCTTTTCTATCACAATGTTACATATACTTAATAGTAAAATTGCATAATGTTTTTCTATCATAATGTTACATAATTTCTTAACGTTAAGTAAAACCAGTTTATACAATTCAACCTAAACTAATAGCTTTTTTCGAAATGAAAAGAGATTTGCAATTATTAGTGCACTGTTGGTGTCTAATAACTAGGTGCTACTGGTACAGAAATATTTAAATGCGTTTAAATTTAGATGCGTCGGCATGTTGAAGAGTCCTACTCGAGTTCACCGAATCGTGTCAGCGTAGGTAATATTCAATAAACACATTACGAGCGTGCATCAGCCTTCGGTTAGTGTGACCGCACTATGCAACAATACGTGTAGATTTCTTTGTCATGTTTACAAATAAGCCTCTTCGGTTGTAATCCTCGGCATTGTGTTTGAAACTCGAAGATCGCGCTGAGGAGGCACAGATGCTAATCTCAAGTGTCTGTTAACGCA
This sequence comes from Choristoneura fumiferana, assembly GCF_025370935.1. Lineage (NCBI taxonomy): Eukaryota > Metazoa > Arthropoda > Insecta > Lepidoptera > Tortricidae > Choristoneura > Choristoneura fumiferana. The sequence continues at coordinate 14,610,686 of NC_133472.1, forward strand.
GCAATAATAGGGCTTTTTAGACGTTCCCTTTACCGCAATATTTGATACAGTAAGCGCATGTATTGAATGAACAGATCACACATTCGACGGCTTTTGAATGGATTGATACTTCCTTTCTTTCATTCAGCACTTCGTCTCAAAATATTTGTGTATTGTGAAGGCGATTGAAAGTTTCAAATTCAAACGAATACAAAATGATGTTTAAAACTTTATTCTTCTTTTGATATGACATGTGGCAGATAGGTACGTATCTACCTGGTAAATTTAGCAGAGCATAAAATGCACAAACAAAAAGTAGCTCCGTGATCTCATTCGGGCCGGAACAATAAAAACGTTATCGATACAAAACACTAATGAGTTAAATACGGCGATAAAAGAGGGCAAAACATGTGTCGCCCGTCTAATTACTAATCGGGCGTCTCATCTCGGCGGATGACAAGAAAAAGGATGAGCGACAAATCCTATTAGAGCGCGATGCCTTATCTGCGCACGCGCGGCGGCCGCGGCTCACATTTTCTACTATAATCATTCATGTTTTTCGGTATTTCAGAATTTATTTCCTTTTATGCTTTGCATATAAATCAGCCTTAGAATAACTGAGATCTTACACCTATCTGGTGGACAATCTATAAAGTGACAAAATAAAAACAGAAATCAAACGTTGGCAATGCGCATCGTGAATTCGCTGCATGCCATGCCGGCCGCCGGGGCACGGGTTTTAAGGTCAGATGTTTATCTTAAACGCCTGTCTCACCCGCAGGAGACACTTTCCGTACCTAACGTTATTATCAACGTAGACAATTAAGTTCTTATACTTGTTAGATTTTATTGTTAGATTTTATAGTTTTTATTGTTACAAAATAACGCCTATGTATCGTGCTATTGACAAATATGTATAATTTATTCAGGAATAGCAATTTGATATGAGGCAATCAAAAAAAAAATATTATGTAGTCAACATAATAAGTACCTATAAAGAGTCACTTTTCGGAAAACAAAATGTTTACGACAAACATAATTTAAGGAAGAAGTCTTGTCCAGGACTAAATAAAGTAACTATTAAATTGCTGAATATTATTAAACGCAATAAAATCAAGAGTTGTATTTTTTTGCGTTTGTGGGATCTGGTTAATTACGTAATACGAACTTGTTACGATTCAGAAAAAAACTTACATCCGCAGACACTAAATTTTCTGTTTGTGTATATTGAATTATTATTGAAGTGTACTTTAATTTCGACGTGCATATTTTTAAAATGTAATCTAAACTTAATGTAATCTCAAACAAAAAGCGTAAACAATAATATTTACAGCTAATAGCTAGTCGGTATGAGATTATTTACACAGATCATCTCGTTCAAGTACAGAGAATAGAATTGTATGAATTGTTTTAATTGAAGTCATGGAGAGATAGAATTATGCCTATGCACCTAATTTCGCAATAAGTGAAATGTAGGGTGTAATTTTTTTTTTGAGTACACTTTGAATTAAGCCGAGAAATAAACAATGGATTTTGTATTGAGAGGCTAAAACGAACCATTGACACAATACACCTTAGGATTTTATTCACCAGCTAAGTACTTATGACTTGGTTTTGGTCCCTATAGATACAAAATCTATTACGAGTATTGACCCATTTTCCTTTTATATGACTCGATTGGCATATTTTTTTTTGAGAAAATGTTAGGTACTTTAATTTAGCAAAATCAGTAAAAGGTTTTCGCGAAGCATAGGTAAACTATTATGGTAGTTGCCTTGACTGCACCATCTCAAGTTTCGACCCAGAGGTACTCGTGCCGCAGAGCTTACTACTTATTTAGTAATTTTAATAAAGTATTATCGAGTAGTTCTGCATTAGTAATTATTTAAGAATCGAGAGTAATAAAATAACAGTTGGCACATTGCCTAGTCAAAATTATCCACGGTGTTGGATTACAAATCACTACTTAAGTGCGCTCTGCTGAGAAAACAAGCTTTTTAGAAATAGCACGAGCGGAGGAAACCTGATCCAGTCGGCCTTTGCACCCAAATTGTGGTAAATGGCTTTAGGTGAGTTTGTAGAAAAACAAACGCGGGTTACCGGGTATCAAGTTGCCCGCGCGTCGACTCCACACAAACTACTATTCATTACGACATCCAAATATAGGTAGGTGCGGCTTTAATTAACTCTCAAGCATCGCTAAACCTTCAAAAGCGCGATATTGATAGACCACGTTGACAAGATACCTCGAGTAGATTTGCATTGTGAATATGGGTTCTGCCAAATAACAGTCGAATAAAAATAAAGTACCTAAAGAGCCACGTACCTATCTATTGTAGCTTGAAATTAAATTGCCGTTGACGGATTTAATTATTTATCAGTATTAGAGTACAATAAGCATTGTTTTATCGGCTATTAAATAGTACATAATGGAGCAGATCCGAGTTAATTCAATCTCTAATAGACAGGCGGCTAATGAGCAGACAATGACTGGTCGTTTGCGGACGCAGTCGACCCCTCGGCGCTCAAGCAGACATGACCACGCGCAATGTTCCTCTGACCCGTTCGACGTCGCGGCTCAAATTAGTTAGTGCTTACATTCTCTTTACTCGCAACCTCTCAACGTTCATCGACCAACAACAACAAACAAATTTGTCAGTGGAGAACGATCGACGACACTTCTCAGAAAATTTAAATTTCATTGCATGTTTAAAAGAAGTTTCGTACAGGGTGTTTAATGATTTATGATGCTCCCTTTATCCAAAACGTATTTCGAATTAGAAAGATATATTAATATCTTCATTTTTTCCACTTCTCAGAGAATACAGGCCCTCGTCCTGAGAATACAAAAAGAATACGCGGGTCGGCCGGCGCGGCGCATTCGGCGCCCAACGACCGTGTGACAAGGTGCTTTATGCGGACGATTATGACCAGACCGAATAATGTTCCGATACCCGATAAATATCTGCCAACTCATACAAAAGCATCCCAATAAAAATATAATAGTAAATGTACCAACAACAACGCAGGCCGCAAACTGCACAGTCATATCAGGCTGATAAACATAAATTAAAATGAAAACGTACCGAAGGAAGAGAAGGACGGTGATTGTTCCTTATAAGAGAAACAAATTAAAAGTGGTATTCCTAATATGTACAGCGTATGTTCGTGGGATGGTTGGTCCGGGGTTCGCACATGTTACGGACTTGAGAGAAGCTGTGTTGTAGTCGCGGAATAGGTTGGTTTTGGCCTTTTTTGTCACGGAGTTCGCCGGACGCGCGTCGGTACGACTCGCGGTGATTCACGGAGCCCGCGTCATTACGTTTTATAATATTTCACTCGCTCCTACCCAGCGTTTTTCACTATACTAAAAGAATTATGATATCGGCAAATAACCGGCGCCAGACATGGACGTCATCGTGAGGGTAAATGTCGTTGATTACGTTTTCTGCATGTTGAGTGCGACTAACTCTTTTCATAGTGATGAACAAACGTAACTACTGGGGTTTTTGTAGCATCTACTCATTAAAGAGTCTATAAATGCTGTTAATTTTACCTTGCAACATTTTAATGTTTTTTTTTCTGTCTTAGAGTACCTACCTAAGCGCTAAGTTTTAGTAGTAGGTACGTACGTACCTGGTACCTGGTACGTAACAGGTACCTGTTGCCAGATCATAGCCTAATTAGGACCCTCCTTGTCGTCTCCTTTATTGGTTTGAAATCTTTCAGAGTATATTATGGGAATAAAATATTTTTATTTATCTAACAGTCGGTAGTAGAAATAAATAAATAAATATCATGGGACACTTGACACCAATTGACCTAGTCCCAAACTAAGCAAAGCTTGTACTATGGATACTAGGTAACGGATAAACATACTTATATAGATAAATACATACTTAAATACATATTAAACAATAAATAAGAAAGAATCACACACAAGTTCTCAAGACATTTACCTAAAGAGAACATTTTCTCTTTACACATTGTAGGCACAAAATAAATAGGTAGACGAAAACCTTTTGCCTCTCAGCTAGCGGAAATTGTGAAAATAACATCCGTCTTGCTCTGATACCGATCTGCCGACTACGCGGCAGCAAAGACGTTTCTAAAGACAATTTTACTTGAAAATAACTAGAAGAAGGAACAATCCAGCAATCAAAATCGTACCCAATGACTTTTTTTTAACCAGATTAAGTCTTTTAATAATTTAAATTATCCAAGGATTAAAATTTCTATAACATCCACATGGTTTGTAACAGACTCACTCTTGACTACATATTTCAAAAATCTTTTCTGTCTTAAAACATTTTGTTTGGTTGATAAACAATATTGTACGAGGCACCTGCGCCCTCGAGAATAAGTACAAAACGTATCCTAAATTCTGGCATGCTCGTCAATCCGCCGTCAAGCGTTCTGACAGCTCTAACCGCCATCATCGCGGCTCTCACGACCAAAAAATATCACGAAACTATAATACTACCCAATATAAAACCATGTCATTAATAACAGCTAATCGCTGTTATAAACTAAAATAATCATTTCAATTTAAATATACCTACATATGTAGGTGCGACATTGTCCGGTCCATTCTTTGTATTGGATTTCAAAGTAAATTCGTGGGAAGGGCCCATCCATTCCATACTTCATTTGAATGACAGGCTCTTTGATGAGGTACAACAACCGCAAAAGTTGCAACGTACCTGGATCTGACATTATTAGATACTAGGTAAGATCTCATATTATATGCACACAAAATAAAACAACGTGACGAAAACAGGCAAGGTTTGTGATAGCTTTATGTTTAGTTTAATCGTTCAGAATTTCCTGGATAATAATTTTTGCATCCGGGATTTAGATTGGAGCATCCGCGACTCTCAGACGATCTGAGTATATATTTTATATATATATTAACGAACAGGAGTCTGATGAAAGGGAGTTTATAATTTTTAAAGTAAGCCGGCTCTAGAGTTCCTTAAGAAAAAAAAAAAAGTTTGTTGAACAGGGCTACTTTACGTACCTACATGTTACTTTGTATTCTACAGGCACTTTAGAAATGACCAATATTGGCAAGAAGATAGCGGTACAAGAAACTTGGCAGTTTTTTTTGAAAACCTAAATTATACTCCAAATCAATTAACACACCCGAACTAAATTTCAATTAAAATTACACGGATATTGATTTAACGCTTTAATAATATTAATTTATATAGAGAAGTGGTCCCTCAGTTATGTATCTAATTCTGACTTCTTAGAGTTGTTTACCTAATGTAATTGTGACAAAAACAATAAACTATCTACGTTCAGTGGAGATGCAAAATGCTTTCACTGTGAAACAAAAAAACTGTACAACACATTTCCTTGCAGTACGTACTCAAAGCTTTAAATGAGGGCTATCGTTTTTTGTCTCACTAGATGGCGCACTGTTGCGTGAGGTTTTTAAGTATGGCTTTCAAAGTCTGTTATTACGGGCGTGAAAACATAGTTTAGATTAAAATCATATTTAATACACCTTAAAACCGTACCATAAAAATATCGAGCATGCCACAGTGTTGCATAGTCCCCGTTTTGTTCGGAAAAAAGGGAGGACAAAGGTTTCCGAAAGACAAAACTGTCTCAAAACACCCAGACATTAATTGTCCTGGAACGCATATTTGCCATAATTAATTTCAGATATTGCAAAATATTCACAAAATTATTCTAATTATAAATAAACCCGCGTAGCTCACCCAAAAACTATGAGATTTGACATTTCGGAGACCTCACGCTACACTAGCGCCTCTAGTGGCGAATTCATACGCGATAGCCCTCATTGTGTATGTAGGTGTACTTTAAAGGATGCTACGGTTCTACGATTTTCTGGGCAATTGACACAAATTGTTTTGCATGTGGTGAAAACGTCACGACTCGACACGACGTACTATGGTACTGTTTAACAAGTTTAGTGAGTCCGTCTAGAGGGTAAGAGAGGCGCCCGGCGCGGTGTGCTCCGTGTCGCGAGATCGTTGATACCTTATCTCGGCGTTGGCATCTACGTCGAAGATGAACGGACACGCTCGTACGAGATCAGAGAACGACCAAGCTCAACAAGAGCGTGCGCAACAATAACTTGTACCTAGGTACTTACTTACCTCACTTATTACCTACACTGTGTGTTTCTTGATTTTCGTTAACTTCATTTCATTCATTTTCAGTTCATTATTTTATTAATTTAGATTTCAGTGCATTAATAGAAACTACCAGGTAAATTACATTTTAAGCCAAATAAAAAAAAAAACGGAAAAATGCTACTTCTATGTAATGTAAAGATAGAAGAGATAATTTTACAGTTTTTACTAAGGGTGAAATCGTAAAATACACGAACTTATGGGAGATAAAACTGACCTTTTTAACATTCTTTTGCTAAATAGGTATGTGTGAAATAAAAACAAAACAATTTACTTATGGACTTTAAAAAAACGTCATAAATTTAGAACTTTTACACTGTTTTACAACAGCGCATAATTATTAGGGTTCCGGAGCCAAAATGGCAAAAACGGAACCCTTATAGTTTCGCCATGTCTGTCTGTCTGTCTGCCTGTCCGCGGCTTTGCTCAGGGCCTATTAATGCTAGAAAGCTGTAATTTTGCACTAATATGTATGTAAACTATGCCGATAAAATGGTACAATAAAAATTACAAAAAAATGTTTTTTAATGTAAGTACCTCCCATAGACGTAAAGTGGGGGTGATTTTTTTTTCTCATCCAACCTTGTAGTGTGGGGTATCGTTAGATAGGTCTTAAAATCATGAGGGGGTTGCTAAAACGATTTTTCGATTCAGTGGTTTGTTTGCTAAATATTCAACGTTAAAGTGCAATTTTTCATTAAAATCAAGTGTACCCCCCCCCCTCGAAAATCTAAACCGGTGGGTGGAAAAATAAAAAAAAAAAATTACAAGTACTTATATCAAACTTTCAAGAAAATAGCAGCCTAAGGTATAAAATAAACCTAAACTTGGAAGATTAGATTCCGTATAAAATACGAAATCTTTAAAAAAATATTACTTACTTTTTTCGTAATGGCTACGGAACCCTATTTTGAGCGTGTCCGACATGCTCTTGGCCGGTTTTTTTCTTAAATCTTGATTATTTTTTAGCAGTTGTAGTTAAGCCATAAGTGTTTTGAAGAAATTAACTTCATTTGACCTGTTGAGTGTTTCCTTGTAGTTAATGGAAATCAAAAATAACACGTTGTTTCATGAGCGAACATATTCGAATGAGAATCCTGGTAAAGGAAAATTTAATAACACTTTATTAATGCACGGTCACGAGTAACGCATGTATATTACTATACTAAAACGCGATCACTCAATAAATCATGTGAGAAATAAATACCAAATAAAAAACTAATTGTTCGTACCGGTAGGTAGGTATATCACGTTTCTTGGTAATAGGGACCAGTCCTCTAGAGACACTGCCCGAGCGATATGGGTTACGTGGCATCAACGTGGTGGACATGCCCTCTTAATATTTATACATAATGTATTACTCATTTGCATTTTGAATTAATACGAGTTTAGAATAAGTAAAATAAGGAACAGGTGTCTCTGTATGTACCATTACCTAAGACTAATCAGTTCTTTAATTAAATGAGTTGAAGATAATATAGCAAAATCATCAATTTTTGCAGGTACCTACCTACTTACATTGTAATGTAAAAAAATAAGTATTTGGTTGGTATCTGTGTTGGCCGGTTAGGTACCTATGATTTTATTTTAATTAAAATCTTGGCGATTTTATCAATAATCAGTTTTTCCGCAATTTATAATTAATAATGTGGACGCACATACTATCTTATTGGTAATAAAGCTAAATACAATGATTTACAACAATAAATTAGAATTGGCCGAGCCGGCGTATCCTCTTTACTCCCACGCGGGATCGTGTTTCAGCCCCCGGGCGCATTTTTGGGACAAACCAATATTTCTAACGAATATTAATAGCTTGTTTTGTTTTACTTTTTAACTTGCTTTATTTTGTTGTTTCCCTGTGAGGCGCGCCCAACATTCCCAGCATAACTAACATTTTAGACATTTGTGAGTTCAATATCGATGCCTATCTTAATGAAGGAATTAATTAATTAATCAAAACTGGATTAAAATAATAATTTATTCATATGCCTTTCGTTTATTAATACGTGATAATAAATGAGACGATCTTAGTGCGTTAATCTACGTTAGTCCGCTATACAAGCTTATTGTTAACGTAGGTACCTACTGTAGGTAATAGATGTTGAATTTGTACTATGCCAGTGAGCTTTCTTAGTGTACTAAACCTATATAATATTTGATAAGGAATTTAAATTGTCCTTCTTAGCATTTGTAGCAAGTTGCCAAAACATGGTGTCTATTAAAAACATCGTTCGCATTTCGATTCGATTCTTATCCACTTCTTGTCACTTCGATCGAATGTTTTTAGGGTAGATGTAAACACATATGTGGAATTCTCGTGTTCCGAACACAATGGAGGCAGGAGCAAAATGTGGATTTGCACGTGTTTACTGCCAGTTCTAATGTTATACAATCATAATGAAATAATTGGAATTATTTTTTCATTTACAACAACAGGGTAAAATGTTTAGAGTAAAAACACGGTTAACACATTTTCAACCAGTACGTGTCCGCATTTTTTTTTTATATTACGTGTACCTACTTTATAGGATCTTTAATAGTTAAGTTTCTTCAACAGTAAGTGTTTAATTTTAGTTCTAGATGGACTATTCATAATTTTATTATAAGGTAACTAATTTTAGAGAGCATGCTTTAGTTAAGCATTATTTATCTTTACCTCTTACTTCCAACTTTGCCCACGTTAGATACAGGCAAAATGTAGAATTAAGTGTTAACTATACATACACCATATACATTGTAACTTTTTATAATTAAAATTTGTACCTATCTAGACGATGTTAGATTCGACGTTGCTATAATTGGACATAGGAAGAGATGGGTGTTGTGGTGTAGGTTTCAGGTATTAGCAGATAGGCACAGGCGGGCTGGCCGCGGCCGCGATTAGCCAGCCGAGGCAGGAGGCTGCGCTGTCGGCGACATCACTCACTTCCATACATATTGATAGCGACAAGGTGTCTGCTAAAAAACGCATGAATGATGCAGTGAGACCCACCGCCGATGCCCTACAAGACGAAAGAATTTCGCACAGTTAGGAACCTCAAAGAGCACTCTTTTTCTTGACGCATTGAAAACGGCTGATAGCTCATTTAATTTAATGAGGAAACTAAATAATAGCTGTTAAAGTAAACCTCGAACACGATTAGCAATTTATGTGTTTTTGCCATTTAACCGCCCGGTAATTAGTTAAGAGCTTCTATGGTTAAATCCATTAGGTATTTATAAAGGTACCTAGTTAAGTAGAATAAGTTACGCGTAGGTATAAGTCACTGTGTTCTCTCAGTCACCTGTAAATACAAACATGGGCAGTAAAGTGTCTAAGGAAATGTTAGTAATAAGTAATAAGATAGAGAGGGCGAAGCAGCGTAGGCAGCGCGGGCGCATCCCGCAGGTTGGGAACCATTGTTGGATTGCACCACGAATTATTTATACTGGTTCCAGGCACCGTTGTGTACGCCTGGCACTCCAGTCCGTTTTTGCAAGTGATATAAATAGTTATAGTCTTGGCGCATAATAAAAACCATTACTGTCTGTTTACCCCCGAGTCAGGTATTTCTGAAGCTTTTTTATAGTTATACGATTTTTATTTGATACTATTTTTGCTAATAGCGCAGGTATATATCAAATTAAGGCATTCGAACAAAATAAACAGAGACGAAATTTCAGATATCTTTATTTACGAAAATATATGGGAGATACAGGGGGATACTGATACAGCCCTTTGAATCAATAAATAATTGACACTAGATGACTCAGTCCCAAATTAAGCAAGGCTGTAAGATTTTGAAGATTGTAGATTGTAATATTCCCAAACTTTGAAACGCTACATCAAGCGTAAGAAAGTCTGGTGTTTGTGAACATATTCATATTTATTAAAAAGTTAGTTCCAAAAACTAAATAAGTTTTTTGGTAAAAATATTTTTTTTAATACAAGCTTGTTTTTGCTGACTGTACTTGTACTCGTATTGTCACCCAAACTACATTTGCATACCAAATTTCAAGTCGATGCCATTAACCGTTGAAGAGTACCGTCCTGCGGAGACGATCCTGGCCGGACTACCAGGATGTCACTACCAGATTATTGTATTGTCACGCAATTTACATAAGTGTACCAAATTACAAGTCAATCCAACTACTGGAAGTTGGTCTAATTTTACTTGCAAGATTTGCCTACAGACAGACAGACAACGGGACAGGTGAAACTAAATAAATGCTTGTAATAAAAAACCGGCCAAGAGCGTGTCGGACACGCCCGAAATGAGGTTCTTCCAAGTTTAGGTATATTTTATACCTTAGGCTGCTAATTACTCTTAAACTACTAATAACTCTCAAGCAAACTTAGCCGTTATAGTTTTCTTTGATAGTTTGATATACTTACTACCATCCTGAATTATTTTTAATGAAAATTTTGCACTTTAAAGTTGAATATTTCGCAAAAAAATCACTGTATTGAAAAACTGTCTTAGCAAACCCCAATGGTTTTAAAATACCTATCCAACGGTACCCCACACTATAGGGTTGGATGAGAAAAAAAAATCACCCCCACTTTACGTCTATGAGACATCCTAAAAATTTTTTTTTTTAATTTTTTATTGTACTATTTTGTCGGCATAGTTTACATATATATCCGTGCAAAATTACAGTTTTCTAGCATTGATAGGCCCTGAGCAAAGCCGCGGATGGACAGACGGACAGACAGACAGACAGACATGGCGAAACTATAAGGGTTCCGTTTTCGCCGTTTTGGCTCCGGAACCCTAAAAAAGTATGATTTAATTCTGACTGCCTAACTGCTCGATAATCAGACCATGGAAACATGTTTTGGTGAAAATACTTATCCCCTACGACCATTTTAGCAAGCCCAAACACTGCTAGGTTATATCGTTCTATCTTGGAGTTTCAGTCTCTAGCTTCCGACTTCGTCATCAGATCAGCTCTATTGTACCATAATAACTGCTTTGTCATCAGAACTAAGTAGGTGCGCAACATGAATAACAATGTTTTGATTTAAATAAAATAGGTGATATTTAATATTGCTATGCTATCGATGAAATAATCATTAATTTAATATTTATACGTAAGAACAAAGTTAATTAAAACAGCAAAAATATTCAATCAGCTCATAAAGCGAATATAATAAAACTGGTAAATATCGTTAAATAAAGGCTTTAACTTACTAAGTTCATATTCATTGTACGTCTTAGTGCGATGCGGGTGGGGCCTGCAAGAACTGTTAGTAGTTAAGTACCTATGTTCTTATGTAGGTACATAAAGGAGGTTGACTTGGTTTAGTAAAAAACTATAAAGGAACTTGTTAAATCCACATATAGACAAAGACATAGATAGATATTTTTTTTAATTAGCCTAGGCCTCCGCACTACCTGATTAATGAGATGTAGTTATGCAATTTATCACAACGTAAAGACAGTCAACCGAGTCTTTCATAAATCATTGCAGAGTTTTTACCGGCACGACTTTGTAATTTACTAATTGCTCGAGTCACATTAGTGATGCGAGATTCGTATCCTATTCCATGGTATTCGATGCTCGTCGATGTGAGACAGCTTTGGATCGATACGCGGGCTCCAAATGCGTTGCCTTTAGTATCTCGACGGAGAAGTTTTTATGTGCGCTCCAGAGCTCTGTTCGCACCATCTCCTTGACATTTAGCGAATTTCTTAAAAGAAATAAAAACAATCTTCACATTTGCTGAAACAGGAATGTTGTCGTTTCTCCAAAACGTGTTGCCGTGTTCTCGAAAATGAATATTTTTTAACAACTATAAATCGGCTACCTATGTAGAGACTATCAATGGATATAGAGCTTAGCAATTTATTCTGTCATTTATCAGGGATATACTACAGTAGGTACTATCAAGGGCAAAGATATCGACACGGGCAAAGTTGCAAAAATATGTATACACCGGCCTTAATGTTAAGTGCATAAAGTCGTGTAAACATATTTTTGTAACTTTGGCCGTGTCGATATCTTTGCCCTTGACTGTACCTATATGATTAAGCACTTGGCTTACCTATAGTTTTTCATTTTTCTCAAAAATGTCTGTAAAAGTTGACATTATTCTTTACATATCAGAAGGTGAAGTGCATAGTTTATGGTCAACGAAAAATTAAAAAGTTAAAAAGATTGCAGGCGCGCTAGCTCGACAATAATGAATTAGCGCGCCTGCAATCAGTCACATTTTTTTGAAGTTAAAAAGGCCATGGAAATGTTGGCACAAGTCGTATACAGCCAAGTCTAATGGCCGGTATCAGATATTTTGTTGGAACTCCGGACTTTTTCTATTGGGTCTGAAATAGCTTGTGGTGTTTTCGGAGGAAAAATACACCTACAGTTTATTTTTAATGAAAAAAGGCGGGAAAGCATAAGAAAAATATTGGAATAAAATTAAATTTTATAATATATTTTGAGAAAAAGTTTATTCTACTTCAGAATTATTCACCATTTTTGAGAAAAGCTTTATATTAGTCTCGGCTGGAATAGCAATTGTCGGCTTCGTATTAGTTAAACGGACTCGCAAGCTCCTCCGTTTAATACTCATACTCAGCCAGCAATTGCCTACTTCCAGGTCACGACAATAATCTACTATTAAAATGCATGATAGGCTATAACAGGCGATAAAGCTGACGCTTAGACACGAAGCTACGCACAGGGGATGATAGTGTAAAAGGATAAAAAATAAAGCGCTTAACGCTTTTATTGTCTGCAGTATCTAGTAAGCGAGTAGCGTGTTTTGGGGTAGCAGTCATTGATGTGTGCATCTGTATAAAACTAGCTCTGTTTGTGTGCAACTTGTAATATGAGGCAAACTTTCTAAGCGTGTGTGCTGAGGGTTGAAATGTTGCTGTTGACGGGTGACGGGCCGGCCACGCCCACGAGATAATTGTTTGTTTTTACACGGGTACTTAGGATGTTTCTTGAAAAAGATAAGGAGTAATTCCTAATAATTTACAATAAATAGTTAGGTATAATTAAGTATAACGGCTTAGTCTTATATAGATTTTTGTTGTATTTCATTATATAAAAAGAGTCAAATTCAGTTTTTAAATCTCAACACTTAAACTGATTGTTTTGTTTTGCGGTGTTTAATTGACATATGTATTTCCATCTCTTCAGCAATTCTAGAAGATATTTCCTGATAAAAGACATATTGGAAACTAAAGCCGATTAAAATTATCATGAAAGTGATGAAAAATAGTGACATATTATTGGCCAGGACTTAACTAGTGACAAAGAGGGGGTCTCATTCAGTACAACTCACACATACGCGTTAGTTATTGTGCTGTGGATTTTTTATACACTTTATCAATCGGGGCAGATGGTCGCCAGCGCACATAAACACCTTTCAAACCGAATGCGACTGTATAGGGTTACTGCATTATCATAATAATGTAGCTCATCATTGCAGATAGTTTCACTTATTATTTAATTCCTTAAATAAATCAGAAATACAGATGGCCGTCGAACCTCTTAAGCATTAGGCGACGTGGTGGGGTTAAGTTTGTTCGTTTATCTGATAATTGAAGGGTAATAACAGGTAGCGCCAATTATTATTCTAATAATTAAGAAACATTTCTTTGTCGCTCTTAGTGAAATGATAGTAAATGTTGCACAGTTTAGAAAAAACGCAGAATGAAGCACAGATTTTATAAAAACCACTTGTTCTAACATAATTAAAGTGCTCAAATTCGGTTCTGATGCTACACCGGCTCTACATTCTCGTTTTACTGCTCTAACTACTTCACTATCTATGGTATCGTCTGGACTTTAATTCAGCTCCAACTTAATCGAAATTTTCAATTTATGACCTATTTACTCAGTAGTAAGAGATTATATCTAAAGTACTTAATGACCTTGAAATATAAGATGGCCCACAGATGATCTATCCCGTTTCAGCATAATTAGGTTACATATTTCCTGATGGATAAAAAAACGAGTAAGTAATAGAACCTATTATTGAGACAGGGTATTGTTTAAAAAGTGCTAGTAATATTGCGTAGATGAGCATAACCGTGTTTAGTTAGCAATAAACCGATGTTAAGAGCTGCACTCGACGTGCGCACACAATGCGCGGCCGCAGGGGCGGCCGGGAAGGGTTCCACATTGTTTGCAAAATATTTTGAAAGCGTCATTTCATACGGCATATTAGCCGTGCACTGCGTTTGATAGTCGGGGGACGTCTTCGGGCAAAATCATATCATCATTACGGCATTGTACTCTCGCCCTTGTTGCCACCCTAACGCTTCTCTAGCGATGGTGACGAAGTGATCAGAAAGAACTGCATCTATTGTGTCGTCGCGCCGGATGTCTTTCTTACGCGCCTAACTTTTTCCCAGCCATAATTTTGTTTATTAAAGTGTAGCTGTGATTATTTTAATAAAACGAGAGGAGAAATTCAAGCTGTTGTTTGTTTTAAAATAACTGTAATGTTATCAAATAGTAAATTAGAAGGTGTTAATAGTTTTCTAACAAGCTATTAGTCGGGAATGAAGTAATCCGCGCGAGTGGGCGGGCAGCGACAGCGAGCAGCGGGCATGGCCGCCGGCGGTTTGACGCCGGCCCGCCGCGCTCGTTCTCTTGCTAATGCGTTACAACAATATGGTATCATGTTGTTTAAAAGCGACGTATGAAGTCATTGGCATTTACAGAGCCGAATTTACGATAAAATTAAAAATCAAAACAACTATACATAAACAAGTTAGCTTACTATACAACCACTAAAACAACAAAGTAACATTAATGAAATGTAGGTATAATCTGAAACTCTAAATTCACATATCGGATTGAAGTGGCGCTTAGTTTTACTTAATTGTTTTAAGGAAATTATTTATCCTAAGTAACGCACTTTAGCCTTTAAACGTTTATAAATATCATTGAACTCTATCTTTTATAATGATAACAATAGCGCTGTGATAATTTATGAAAATAACTTTTAACACGTGTGATTGGTTTAGGCTGAGTCTAATTGAGTCACTGTTGGATTTAAATAAGTCGCAACCTCCCTCCCCCTCCCCTCGTTAACTAAATTTTTACTTCATAATTGAATTCGATCCGGAAAATATACTTTCGCTGAGCAATGTAAAATAACGTCAAAGATACTCTACGTACCTTTGCATTGCGAGCAATCTGTCTCTCGTTTGTTCCATTGTAATCGAAGCGCGCCTTTGCAAGTAGCCAATTTGTGATGTCTCGGTCTTCAGCAAATACAGAATTGTCTTCCAACAAATGTCACGTAGGTAACTCGCTTATTGTGGCCACTCGCTTCTCCAGCTTGTTTCGGATGGCACAGCTCGGTACTCTCAATGTGCTATTGCATTCTTTTCAGCCTTTGGCATTATTTGAGATTTTCACTGCAATTTTGACTCTAAGACGTCTAAGTGATTTCCGCATAAGCAAGGAAGTGCAGATTTTAAGACCGACGCCTGGCAAAAAAGATAAAATTTAGTGATTTATTTGTCAATAAACATTCGAAAATGATAACAACTCGCAGAGCGATTCTTTCCGAAAACCCTCACTCAACAGCACCAGCCTTAACCAACAAAAATAATTGATACTTATTGAATAATATAAAAGATAGTCACGCAAAGCTTCGTTAAGATAAGTATGTAAATCATCACTCGCTACAGCACGGATAATTTAGATAGGTAGTAAACAACTAAGAGATTGGTAGTTCTTTTGCCCTGAAATTAGAGCTGAATTCAGGTTTCTACAGAAAAAGATTAATAAGTACGATTACGATTACATTATGTTAAATAATTTAAAAAATTTCAAAATCTCAACTTGTGCATGTATTTTTTTTACATAATAAAACGTGGTCATCTATTATACAACAAAACTCATAAAAGGTAACTTAATTTCGGTAGGTGGACGTAAAGTCCCGCTACTGAATTTCAAAATAAAGTATCGCTTTACGGCTAAAGTGCGTTCCTCATAAAAGTATCAATTTCCACGCGCACGCGCTCCGCCGTCCGCCGCCGGCCGCCGCAGATACCATCGTCTCACACCGATATTCCTAACATTCTTAAGCTTCACATTGATATTACGCTAATTTTTTAGTTACTGAACTTTAATTACTAGGCTGTAAACTACATTAAATTTGATAATTCACTCGTACTAACATCATGTCGTAACTATATCTATTATGTATCGTAGTAGGTTGGTTAACTTAGAGTCGGATAAGTTTGCTGAAATTATTGTAAATATTTAGTAGGTAGGTACTTCGGAACTGTGAGCTAACAGCTAGATGCTGATTACGTTGGATATCCAGAACGTACTATTGCTACAGTTCCACAGGCGAGAGTGGGCAAAAGAGGAGAGCCCTTTGCCCGGCAGTGGGACTCAAATTAGCCCATTTAACAAAAAGTGTGAGAGTGAACGACTTTCCTACAGTCACGATTGTTAATACTTCCTGATCGGTATAGACTGCA
This sequence comes from Choristoneura fumiferana, assembly GCF_025370935.1. Taxonomy (NCBI): domain Eukaryota; kingdom Metazoa; phylum Arthropoda; class Insecta; order Lepidoptera; family Tortricidae; genus Choristoneura; species Choristoneura fumiferana. The sequence goes on from NC_133472.1 coordinate 14,627,277, forward strand.
ACATTGAAGGGTTGCACACATAATTGCTTATAAGGTCGTCATCTCTTAGTTATAAGCATTGTTAAACTTAATAGTACCATAAATCAAATGACTATTTTTTATACCCTGGTATTTGCAGTCAAGTAATTAAGGGCATAATGACAGTGGACTTCCAGTTCACTAGCCTTAGAAGTAAATTTATGGCACTACATAAAACAATTCTTTAAAATCTCCCCACAAAAAGGTTCATTCTATTCAGAGACCCGTGTGAGATAATAGTGGACAGGGGCACAGGACAAAAGTCTCAACGCAACGTTAACAGCGATGACCAAAAAAAAAGAATAAAACCATCTGGCCATTCGCATTCTTAGACCTTATTCCCTTAAAAATCGATATTTTAAAGTTAACTACCAAAACCTTGTAACAATACTAGTATAGAGAGCGAAGAGCACAAACGCTCGAGAAAACGAGACGACGAAGCTGGACATTTTAATTTATGATACATTTTTTTATCTCCTAACATTACACAGTTCAGATGAATCTTTCGACTTTTGTAATGAATTGAAAAATGGAGTCTGACTTGAACAGTTTTTGTCCTTACCGAGAAACGGACTTCACAAGTCGACGATTTTGAGCCTTTATACGATGTCCGTTAGAAACAGTGTTTGTACTCAGATCGCGTTACAAGGATCTTCTTTGACTTGAGTTCGTTGTTTGGTGTCATTGTGACTGTTCGAGTCATTGTGAAGGTGCGCTGCGAATGCTTCGATGTCCAGACACTTCGTGACAGTGGGCGTCTGTTAGGCCACAGGCGGCACTCGGCAGCAGCAGGGGGCGGATCATTATGAATTAATGAAAATCAAAATGTTTCCGCAGATCAACGCTCGACCGTTGTAATGTCACCCCCTTAGAATATAGAATAAACCAGCAACTGTGTACGCGTTTGTTATCGAAGGCAACGTCATTATTATTCTAAAAGAGGATAGTAATAATATCATGTCCAATGAGACTACTTATCAGTCCTGCAGCAGAAAAATGTATTTAACCCAACTTAAAATACGAGTACGTCGCAACATGTCCATAACTCGAATGTTTCGGCAATGATGTAACTTTTAACCGTCGATATCACGGATAGTGGCCCAGGTATATTTTTTGCTTTGATTCTAGACACACTATTTACCCTAGCACGCGGGGATTGTAACGCGCGGCTTTTTAGTCTAAAGTGTAAGATCTCACTGCGCCATTGCCAAATGGGTAACGCACTCTATGACATTCAACAGATGAGGTGACTTTGTCATTTTTACAGTTATTTAATCTAGCCATAATTTTAGATAGGTTGTTAGTCAAAATAAGTACGTTAATAATATCTTAAAGCTAGCACTTACCAGTATGAGTCCTCTTGTGTATCTTGAGATTCTCTGACCTAGCAAACACTTTCCCGCACCCAGGGAATGGACAAGGAAACGGCTTCTCTCCAGTGTGCACTCGTATATGGTTCACCAACTTGTATTTCGCTTTGAACGGCCGGCCGTTCCTCGAGCAGCTCTGCCAGAAACAGGCGTGCGTCGTACACTCGGGTCCACCGACGTGTTCCACTGTGAGATGCGTTACGATCTCGTGCATGCTCGAGAACAGTTTGTTGCACAACTTGCGCGGCGCTGGCTGCTCCGGGTCGAGCCACTGACAACGCATGTCGCGCCGCGGCGGCGCACGCACGTAGCGCAAGAACGCGTGCGGGGCGTGGGCGTGCGCGTGCGGCACCAGCGGTGGCGCGCCGCCCTGGTAGTGCATGTCACCGCGCCAGTCCCAGCTCTGCTCCAGCGGCTGCTGCGGGAACAGCTCGCCGCAGGCGCCGTACTCGCGCAGGTAGCCGGGCTGGTACGAGTGCAGCGGGTACGGCTGGTAGTGCGGCGGGTGGTGCGGCGGCGCGTGCGGCGCGGCCGCGCGGTGCTGCGGGCCCACGCCGCACGCTGGCTGCGGGGACATCTTCAGCCCGTAGGACGCCAGGTGCGCGTGGTTCGTTTCGAGGAAGGCGTTCATGGCGGGGGTGGCCGACGCCGGCGCATAGCCCCATTCACCCGCCACCATCCACGCGGCGGGGTGGCCCCGCTGACCTTGCCGCCGCTAGCTGCGTCGCCTACGACGCTTTAGCTCTCCGCAGTCACGTCGCTTTAATTGTTTTGTTTCCAATATCAATCGCTTGTGCTATTTGCTTGGTGTTGTGGACCTGTTGAAGATAGTTTTAATCCATTAAAATCTTGAAAATTAAATTCGTTTTGGTATAAATTCAATAAGAACTTAATAAATTAAGTCAATAAGATGAGTAGTTCGAGACTATCTCACACTATTAAGATGGCAGGTAGGTAGAAATCTACCTAAACCGTGCGTGATCGCATCCTTCTGACAAATACGAACCGTTTTCAAAAAATAATAACGCATTCGGGCACCCATAACCACCATCCAAAATTTATAATAAAAATGTGAGGCAGGGCAGGTACTCGTGGACATTAAATTAAACTGTGGGTAAATTTATACGACACTTTTATATGTCCTGAGACAAAAATTTCGATTGTATTCGTGTATATTTAATTTTAGTTTATTTGTTAGGGCTGACTCCAATCTCTTTTATGGCACGTTGGCATTGATAGTTTATTAACATTTAAAGGTACATATTAGATATGTGTATGTACCTACAAATGAATGATTTGATTAGGTAAACCTGTTTCAGGACTGGTACAGCGTCTCAGCCTCCCATCGTCGGCCCGGGGAGGCATGCGTACCGACCGGCGCACGCAGACGCAAATCATTTGTAGGTACGATACGTTGAGAAGTTCATATGTACCTACCTACGAGCATACTTACTAACTAATCTTATCGCAGACTTGCCTTTTTGTCAAGCTAGCCTATACGTACTTCTTACTTCTCTCAACATGATCATGTAGGTAAGTACGTTAATCGTTAAGGAATGTTCTTAATGTTGCGGAATCCCTTGTATTTATTGGTGCAGTCAACGAAAAAGTGTTTGAGACGACCAAAGTTACTTTATTGACATACTCGTAACATTAAGGTTGTGTATACTTTGTTTATAATTTCGGCCGTATCGATACATTTGCCGTTAAGTGTACAATCAAAACTTAACAATTACTTTATTATCGGAATATAATATCAAAAGATTTAAATTTTATGACAAAATAAAATGAGGCCATGAATAAATATATCAGTTTTTTTTTAATTTTAGCGTTATTTATGATCTCTACGAGATTCAAACTTTTGTAATTGAACAAGAATTTAACCTAACCTTATATTATCTACATAGTTAAGACTTTTGCCACCCTAAGGTTACGGGTAAAACATTAAAAGCAATGTTTACAAGTTAATACCACTAACAAGCCTTGGTGTTTTTTTTGGATGTAGGACCTGACATAGAAATGGTAAAGCACTTTTTTAACCAACTATACATTTTTATTGAGGTTATTTTTAAAATTTGTATTATTATCTTTGGATAATAAAAATATATATAGATCCACAAATGTTTAGCCATGAAACCCTACCTATGCCTATGATTAAGGATGTATTCTCAGGTCAAACCGAATATTGAAACTGAATTGAATACGTTTGAAAGATCCATCCGAATTTATACCTGAATAAACAAGATGAGATAAACGAAATCTAGTAAAGTTTGTAAATCTTACTAGTAGAAATGGATAAAAAAAAATGCAAAGGTGCTTTTAAACTGTTGCCTAATAAGTAATTAAAAGTGCGCATTGCAAAAAAACCGCAACAGTTAAGCTCATTGTTTGCCCGCATCGCATACAAGTTTTTGCTAACGGCATTCTCTCGGAATCTCCTGTTACGAAATAATCTTGTTTGTGTATTGTTTAGAACACTCCAGCGGGGCAGGGGCAGGCCACGTCGGCCTACGGCTCTACCTGGCCCGTTAAACAATGTCACTCCTTTCAGATTTCCATCTAATCTGTACATTATCTGCGCGACTCCCTGCGGTGTAGCCGCTTCATCACAAAGCAACGGGTTGACATATCTTTACAGAAAGACTTGCACCAATAGGATTACTAAAAATATGACATTTGCTGACGTTTAAATCAATTTCCGAGGCATTTCGTGCCTTAAATTCCGTAACGTAAAGGTTATCCGAAACAATTTACTGACTTGAAAGCGTTTTAAATCGGCGTAAGATCTTTTTGTCGCAGTTTTTAAGTATTAAGACTTAATCTTATTAGAATAGGAACTGAAATGTGAAATACTTATCTGTTTAAAAGATTTTCGCAATGAGGTCTGTCAAGCGTTATTACGTAATATGACAGTCAAACTAAGTGCGACAAAGATTTTAATGAACGTAGCAAAAAACGGAACTAACCTTGCTATATTATTTGTATATAGTTACAGTTTTCACAGTACAAAGTGCGCTTCGGGCCTGAGCAATTTTGAAACAAAATATACTCAGCGGCACAAAATTTAGCCCACCCTTCATACAAAATTTCCTATTACTGCATACATTTGAGGGCCAGATTTTTTGCCGCTCAGTATATATACCTATCTTTTTTATTCCCTAATAATACTTAGTCTATGTTTTTCCTCAAGGAATATAAATTAAATGCCAAATACAGCTATATATTGGCTCTGTGCACGACATCAGCGCCACCTAGCGTCCGCAACTTTTTTTGGCTCTGATGCTCTGACGTTTTAAAATTTCATCGCGACATTGTGACCAAAATCAAACCTATAACGTATTAATTTATGATACAAAATTACTGTGATACCGTGATTTGAGTGGACAAAAGGTTGTGAATTCATTTTTGGTCATTAAAATTAAATATGGTAAGTAAAATTTATTCAAAAAGTGTGTTTTATTTTCGTTGTCAGGGTTTGTTTACTTCATGTTTAGTTGTACTTTTACTGTAAAACAAAAAGATAAAGCTATCTTATTGGTTTCTTTGAATAATAGTAAAATTATATAATTGTTCTTATATCGCTTGTAATAAATTAAATATCGTTTTCAGATCAAAATGAGTATCATTTTGAAGACCGGTTTTGTGAGTATCTCAATTGAAAATTTCAACCACAAACCGTTTCATAAGGAAAATTGTTGCTGGAAATGTTCGAGATGTAGAGGAATTAAGAACAAAACAGGGACAGTGTTCAATAATTCAAGCTCGCATCATAACACAAACATCTATTACTAAAATTAGTTAGGTAGTTAAAGTCTATACAAACTGCTTTGTTAATGACAGATTCATATGAGTATGACAGATGACAGAGCCAGAACTATTTCTACTTTTGGCCACCATGAGCGCTGCGATAGATTTCATCACCCCCACCTAGTACTTCGCACCCTCCTAATATGAGACACTAGGGCAGAAGTACCGTTTGTGGCCATTGTACCGTTTATGGCTATTTATTGTTTAAATGTATACTTGAAATAAATTTATAGTAATATATCATTATAAACTTTATTAGTTTCAGTATAAACTTTTGAAAACTCACTAAACATAATATATTATTTTAATACTATAACTTTTTATATATGACTGCAAATGTCAATTGGCCAAAAACGGGCTTAAGGTGGCCAAAACAAGTACTTTTGCTCTATATCAGCTAGAGAGTTATTATTAAGAAATCCCTTCTAGTCTCTAATCAGCGGGAATTTTAAAAATACACTTTATAGTGCCCCCTCTTCTATGATCTTCGAGGAATTTTATCTGCCAAAATTAAAAAAGTATCTGTACCACCTAGTGAGTTAGTATTTAAAAATAAGTTTTTGGTAAAAAAAAACAATTTAATACAAGTTTTTTTTGCTGACTGTACTTTTTGTTGACTGTACTTGTATTGTCACCCAAACTACATTTGCATATCAAATTTTAAGTCGATGCCATTAACCGCTGAAGAGTTCCGTCCTGTGGAGACTATCCTGGCCGATGTCACTACCAGATTATTGTATTTTCACGCAATTTACATAAGTATACCAAAATTCAATGCAATCCAACTACTGGAAGTTGGTCCAATTTAACTTGCAAGATCTGATTACAGACAGACAGACAACGGGACAGGTGAAACTAAATAAAAGCTTGTAATAAATTAAAATAAATCTATTTTAATGCATACAACATTGGAATTACTAAAAAACAATTTTTGAAGCACCTCTTAAACGTCCTTCATTCAAGGAATGCAGCTAATATAACTACCTACTTGCTTGCTACATTTGAAGTGCTTAACTTAGTTACGGAGATCCAGCCACTACGAAAATATATATTGTTTTTATTCCCTATTCTGTGGAGATTTCGGTAAATTCTTATTTACTACATTTCTTTGACCTACAAGAAATGTATCTGTAAAATTTTAAGACTCTACATCTAGCGGTTTAGGTTGTGCATTGCCGGAGTCAGGGTAAGAATATTCTTCGTTATATTTTATCCCGTGGGAATTTGCAATATCCTGAAATCATTACTACATACTATATTTACGTATTAATGGCAGTCACTTGTGAATAAAAATATACTTAAATCCCTTTAACCCTGTATCTCGTGAAAAATTCGAATGATCCCTTCTTAGAGCACCTCTTAAGAAAGAAAAGAGCTTAAGAAAAGGCTCCCAAATTTCAAGTCACTTCAGTGGTTTAAGTTGTGCGTAGTCTATAACTGTCAGTCAGTCACGTCGCTCTTGCTTTTTATAGGTTTGAGAAGATTTAATTCCTGTTTGTATTTACTTTAATTAAAAGAATACTACATTGTTGTAGAGGCTGGAAAGTAAGCAAAAGATGCACGAGTTAGTTTGAAGGCCAACCCGAATTTATACATGCGGAGGATTTATACATGCGTGCAAAATTTCAGCTCAATCGGTTGACACATCGGTAGTTACATTTAACTAACTATGTTTGCTCGGGTGGAATCTTTCAACTCAAATTTGTAGTGGATATCTTGTAATGACATTGCAAGTAAATATAATGCTTGTAATAAGTTTTTGTTAAAAAAAAAACATTTTTAATACAAGCTTTTTTGCTGACTGTACTTTTAGTTAACTGTACTTGCTTTGTCATCTAAACTACATTTCGTTCCAAATTTCAAGTCGGTACTATTAACTATTAAGGAGTTCCCTCTTGCAGAAACGATCCTGACGAGATGACACTACAAGATTATTGTATTGTCACGAAATTTACAAAAGTATGCCAAATTTCAAGTCGATCGGACCACTGGAAATGGGTCAAATTTAGCTTCCAAGATTTGACCCAAACAAATAAATAAATAAACACACAGGGCAAGCTAAAGAAAAGCTTGTAAAAATATCACCGAAATGTAAGCACTTGAAAAATATTTTAAATAAAAAACAATTTTGTATTCTCATCCCCTTTGGTTTTAGCTGATTGCATCTGAAACCATAGCCTGCAACGCCTCGCGCGGCTCAAAAAAAATGGCTGTCAGCGCGGTTTATTCGCGGGAAATTCTGTGGCCTTCGTATGTTGTGTAGTTAAATAATAAGAAGCTCGACAAGTGTGAATAAATTTTAAACTGAATTATAAACCCTGTAAAAAGTCTTAAATACTTAGTATGCATTTTTTTAGTGTAATAAAATAGGTAAACATAGTGATTAGTACGGTGCGGAATAGGCGGGCGCTTTATCAAAGTTGGCTTCATTAAGGTTTGTGGTTCATAAATTGCTTCATTATTTTTGCACAAAAACGAATAAACCACACAATCAGACAGTCACTATATTATATTATTATAATCGAAGCTTTTATAAAACATAATTAAAATCGCAAACTCAAAGGTAAACATTAAAACGGCAAAGGGCCGTTGCTAGGTGACAACCTTGGCCACCTAGCAACGGCAAGAATGCCTAGCAACCAAAAAACGCTGAAAAAACCCCGTTTCTTGTATGACGACCCCCTTTAATTTAGAATTTTATTTTATTTTTAGTGTTTGTTGTTATAGCGGCCACAGTAATACATCATCTGTGAAAATTTCAAGTGTCTAACTTTTACGGCTTAAGAGATAGAGCCCTGTGACAGACGGACGGACAGACAGACAGACAGCGGAGTCTCAGTAATAGGGTCCCGTTGGCACCCTTTGGGTACGGAACCCTAAAAATCAAGTAATATTTTTCTAAGGATTTCTATTGTGTACGGAATCTTCCGAGCTTAGGTATATTTTATACCTTAGGCTGCTATTTACTCGGGGCTGTTTCACCATTCATTGATTAGTGTTAACTGACGGTTAAATGTGATGCCGTCTCTATTTGTTTTATTCGAATAGACGGAGACGACATCACATTTAACCGTCAGTTAACACTAATCAATCGATGGTGAAACAGCCCCTAAACTATTAATAATTCTAAAGCAATCTTAGCTGTTATAATTTTCCTAGTAAATTTAACATACTTACTACCACCCTGAATTTTTTTTTCCACTCTTCAGTTTAGATTTTAGGAGGGGGGGGGGGGTTGGGGGCGAGACGCTTGATCTTTTGTTTTCTAAAGACTGTCGTCACTCAATTGTTTTTTGGCAATTAAGTGGCGATTGGATTTGACGTAATTCCTTTTAAGAGGGTACACTAGAGCTAATTGCAATAATTTTGGGCCAGTGCACTGGGATCTACCTACGTTGACTGGTTTTCGAGTTACTTAATTTTATTGATCTATTAGTCTATCGACCTGGGTAATTGTAAATCAAAGCTACATTAAACTTACGTACAGGCAGTGGGTATCGTACTTTTCTAGACATTATGGCTATTTAGATGAAATTCGGTGTCCAGATAGTTTGAGTCACGGGGAAGGACATAGCATAGTTTTTTCGGAAAATTGCATAGTTCCCGCGGGTTAGCGATAACTGAATTCTACGCGGACAGAGTCGTGGGTAACGGCCAGTAAAAATACATAATTGAGATTCGCACAATAAGCCATTTAAAAAAAAAACATTTATTTACCTACGTTACACGTTGTCTTTAGGTCACCGATTTACATATGCATGTGCGTCATTTTCAATTGGCGTGGTCGCGACAGACAAACAGACATTTGAGTAACTCATTATTAATGTCCGTTTTTTATCTTTAAGGTACTGAAACCTAAATAATACAAGCAAAGCACGGAACGTGGATATGATAATTAACTCTTCTTTTGCAACAGTTGAATATCAAAGCCATCGAATATAATAACAAAAAACTAAATTAATATGTTTTAAAAAATCTGCGAACCGTATTAGAGGCTATCGCTAAACTTATATTTACCTGCCCAAGGTCAAGCGTGACACTAGAGTTTGGCAAGATGACACTACATTATCAATTAGTATTGAAAGTCTATGTTTAGTCACCGCCTGAAAAAGTAAGTAAATAAAACAAATTTGTTTTTATTAGTTAGTGAACAAATTAATAATAACTACGAGTATGAGCATGATAAATTAAATTAGCAACTAATTGTTAGTAATTAGTTGATACCTAAATACCACTCGCACCAGTCTCTCGGTTGTATGCTCGATGATAGCATTGTTTGGTTAGAAGTGGAAATTTCATCTAGATACTCTCAATCATATTATTTGTGCTTTAGTCAATATCAACATGTGCTGTTATTATAGATAGATATACAGTGAGCAGCGGAAGTAGATGAGAAGTTGTTGGGCTCAAAATGATCTAAACACTCTTATTAGAAGAGCAGCAGTAGAGTCACGTGTAGGTAGATCATTTTGAGCAACGTAACCGCATTGACTTTTAATGCTGACTGTACCTGTAAGCTTTTCTGTGCGCAGTAGGACTCTAACAGGCCAGTAAAAAGTGTAGGTAAATGAAAATATCGACAATATATAAAATAAATACACTAGTTAGGTAACGGATGTCTTATACTATATCTGAATGTATGTGGATGCAAACGGTTCATCGAGTGTTGTTTTGTAAACACTTAAATAAAGTTAGTGTTTTCGTTACTAGCGTAGTGTTATTGATAATTTTATGAACAGTCACCCAAAAACTGCTTTGCACAATTAAAAACCAGATATCTAGTCTCAAAACGTATCGAAGTCGTCCCTAAATACTTATTATAATTTCGTTTCATTTTTCAAGTATTTTATAGTCAATTTCGATTTTAAATGAATTTGTGGCCATTACCTACTTATATTAATTAAAGTGGTATATATGAGGTGAATAGCCGTTAGCCATACAATTTTTCTAGCCTTCTTTACAGTAGGTTACCTAAAACTGGATACAATATATTTAAATGTAAGTACATTACTATCACAGGTAATTAATTTTTGTTACAACTTTTACTAATTTTATTTAAAAATGTTAAATAATCAAATGAAAGGCGAAGTTAATTACGTTTGATACATTTACCACAAATCCATTTAAGAATTTAATGTAAAAAAATAACTACATCGTGGCGTGGTGTGGTAACTAGATTTTACACAAAATAACAGCACCAATTTTTATACTTGCCTACTTAAAATTAGGTACATACCTACTACAAAATTTTAAGTAATTTCTTAGCCTAGCTCTATCAACTATAAATGCAAAAGTGTTTTTGTGTTATCTAAACATATCTAACAGACAAATGGTGGTATACCTATGTACTATGGGTTTCAGTATTTCATTTCCGTCGCTATGCGGTAAGCGGTTGCGTTCCTGCAAATTTTCGATCTCTATCATCTAATTCCTTTATTTATGAACGCTTGTTAAGTTTTTGTTAATTTAACATTCATTTGTATTTATCTGTCTATAGATTTGTCAAAACACAATTTAGTTCTAACAAGTTTATAGGAGAGCATGCACGGGCCAGAGTTAACTTGTAACTTCGAGTAAACGTTAATCCAGGGTTAAGTACCTAGTGTTAAAATGTATGGAACTATGAACTTAGGCTAACGCGGGCTTAATAATTTGGTTCTTTAACCCTGGACAGTGCAAATGGCCCTTAGTTTAATTTCGGAATGCCTCTTTGAGTTTGAGCAATACCTATTACACCTACAAACATCACAATAATCTAAATAAATCCGACTTATTTTTTGTACCTAAAAACATGGAGCCAATAAAACAAAACAATAAAATTCACACTTTAAACAATAGGTTATTAAATCTTCAATTATCAATTAAAAATAGAGACCTACAATGTCTAAATAAATGGTAAGTTTAATACGCAACGTTCTATTTTTACAATTATCGCTAGTACTTAGTGATTGATTAATTAAGGTTATTTTTGTATATAGAAGGTAGAGTCCATCGCTGTCAACTGATTTGACTAAAAAGCCACCGTAAATCCTTCTCATTTTAACAATTTAAATCATTGGATTCGTTAACAGTTGTTAGAGGTAAATAAAATTATAAACTACATTGATAATTCTATGTGGACTCTAAGTATGGTGGTTTATTAATCGAATTGGTTGAAGGTACCTTAGAGGGATAAGGTAAAACATTTACCTTTACAAATAAATTTAGTATAGGTATATAGGTAACCCACCGAATCTAAGCGCAAAAAAGTAACCTGAAGTTTAAATGCTGATTTACAAATACGGCCATTCTAAGCAAGCAGGTTAACAATTGCATGCTTATAAAGAAAATTTTGATTAGCTTATGCTTGTAAGTCTTTATAAACATAAATAAATAAATAATAAATAAATATCACGGAACAATTCACACCAATTGACCTAGTCCCAAAGTAAGCTTAGCAAAGCTTGTGTTATGGGTACTAAGCAACGGATAAATATAACATAAGACATAAGCTCATTACATTACACACACAGATATCTGATCGGAATTTTTAACTACCTTTGAAGTATTTTATTTTTTAAGCTATATGTTTATTGTTTATTTACATATCCATAACTGTAGTGTCTATATTGTAGGGAGTTTAATTACCAAGCAGGGGACAAGTAGGCAATCGCATCTTATGGGCTTTTTTTTGTCTCATAGTTAACTGATATCTGTTTACAGCGCCGTCGGCAAAGGAATGGAGCTATAATATGAATAAGGGTAGATTTATAACAAACAATTTAAAATTTGGCAAAAAATATTTTCTTAAAGGTAAATAAATAAATAAACATATAATTACATTATTAAATACTAATTGTTTTTTTTTAGAGTAGGTAAATAATAACAAATAAAGTGGGTATTCTTACGTGATAAGTTTTCAGGATGTTCAGTCTGCAGTAAAAATATCAGAAACGTAGAATCACAAAGGTAGTTTGTCGGTGAGCACAGAAAAATACTATCAGAACACTTCACTGAATCTATATCTACGTGAAAAATAATTTTCAGTATCCTCATGAAACTAGGGCATTGATCACATAGCTTGACACGTCGTTATAAAGGTGTTTTGATTTCACAGCCGCGTTCTGTGATGACATGAGGTATAATCAGTAGCATTCGTTTTTGAAAATGTTTGTAACAGGCCAATTTTTTTTCGTAAAGATGAAAAGCTTCGCGACGTGTGTCCACCGACTCCGCTGAGGCTCTCAGCATGACTGCGGACTCCCGCGTCGCCGCCCCTCGGCCCAGGCGACATACTGTTTCTAAGAAAATATTTTGTAAACGGACCCGGCCGGCAGCCCTGCACGCGGAGAGTAGGGCGGTACACCGTAAACTTTTTCATCCAATGATGCTCGCTCCGAAGCCCCAACCGGTTCGATATATCTGTCTCCCTCTGCTACATACAATAAAATCCTGCCAGAAAGAGCCGAATGACTCACGTTGAGCTTGTAAGGACAGTGTTAAGAAGAAAATTTCTTTGTGTTTGTGTCGTAATGTGTTTGCTTTATCAGATTTACGTTGAAAGCTCCCCGTTAGCTTTCGAGGGCGCTATATCGAGTGTTTCTTCTGGTGGAGAGCCGAAAGCGTTAGTGGGATAGAGAGAGAAGACGCCGGGAAATGCTCCGGCTAATGTATTTTCCTGTGGGAAGGAAAACACATGTTGTCGCTTTTAATTTAATCGCGTCACGCTGCGTGCTCGTGTCGCGCTTAGAGGTGGGTAGTTTTTCTTTGTAGACCATTTTCCTGCCAAGTAATATATTAGTTTGCTAACATAAATAATACCGAAAACTTGAGAGGTTATTATTACTTGCCATGATTAAGTATGAACGTTATAAAACGATCGGAACGTAAACACGCGCGTGGGTAAATTCTTAAATGATTAGATTTCTGCCAAGCTCATGAACATTATTATGTTAGAATTATGACTATCAAAAAGTAGGTAAGTATACTGCCTACAAACAAAGTTTAAAAAAATTATATTTTCGGACTCTCGATAGAGATATTAACATAAACTTAATAGGTGGAAGGATTCTCCGGCTACGCTCTAAGTCAGAGGGGAAGGTGCACGCATTGTTAATCAAATTGCTCATAGTCATAATATATCTCGTTATCTAATTGGTTGCTATCCTTAAACTAGTATCAAATATAAATTATACAACCTACCTAGGTATTAAGTTAGTTAAAAATTTAACTTGGAAGGAGGTTTGAAAAACAAAAAAAAATATGATATGTTTTTTTTTCGTTTACCTACCCGTTTAGGTGCATTGAGTGGGGTGTCGTTACCAGATAGGTCTTGTAAAAATATACTGTTTGCGAAAAATATTATTCGATTGAGAAATCTAATTAAAAAATAACAATTGTAGGTATTTATTTAGTTCTACATTGTAAATTTTTATTAACTTGTCGATTAGCTAAATAAAGTTTTTTTTTGAAGAAGTGTACCTAAACCCTATTTTTCCGGTTCTCTTTTTGAAGATCAAGGATATAATTACTTAGGTACAGCTTGATTTATTTTCAATAGTATTGAATTTTTTTATATTCATGTGTACAATATGTACTTTCGCTATTATTATTTTCCAACGCAAGTAATATTTAAGGCAGAATCTCACCAGTGTTGAATGTTTTTATGGTGTGCTTACGAATATTAATTTATAACGAAGAATAGACGAGGGATGAATATTTTATAAACACTTCAATTTAACACCTGTCACTCCAATTTATCGTATCTGCCTAGTCGGATAATAAATGCAGAGCACAATGAATTATATAAAACGAAAAAGTGCATAGAGCTAAAATTATAAGAAGTTTAAAGGTGTTTTCTTGTCAAATTCCATCAATATTTTGTTGGCAAGGTATTAATTTTTTTGGCAATTTTCCCTTTAATATTATAAACAAAGTAGAAAATAAAAATGTCAATGAAATTATAATGCGCTATTTTTTATATTCTATTGCATTTGCGTGGGAAAACACGATTAGTTAAGTTTTTCTCAATAAATTGGAGTCTAAAAGAAGCGTCTTAAATATTGAATTTTGCTAAGTAAGTACAGTCAGCATCAACAGTAGCTGGTTACTTTTGTACTTTGTCGTTTTACAGCCACGTGCCATACAAGATTGACAAAATTTGTCATTTAATGTGTTAATGTGACAGAGTAAAACAGTAACCAGCTACTTTTGATGCTGACCGTACTAGATACCTATTTTGGTACATATAAGAATTTACACCTAGGTACTACAAAATTTTCAGACATGGGGTTAATCATTTTATGTAGTTGCTTAGTCCGTTTTATGGTTCAAATTTACCTACACCTTTTACAGTCATATACGGGTGGTGGGGGTATCTAATAGGTGAGTCTATTAAATGCTTTGGCTTAATCAATGCACTATAATTTACTATATTTACCTCATCTGCCGAGTAGTTAATAAATTGCTTATATAAAATATTGCTTAAAAAAAGTTAATAAGCATTTGTGGTGCACAAAATGACCTACACGCTCTCTTATTGGCAGTAGATTCGTCTGTAAAGCATTTTAAGCACTGTAATTGAAATTCTCATCCACTTCAGCTGTTTACTGTACCATCAGCCGAATAAGAGGTCTATAAATTTTTAACTTGGTCAATTATTACATGACAGTAAACAGACAATATTGATGACTTAATTCTTCTTCAGTGAAATTTTGGGCTTTATTTTAATATAGGTAGGTATGTACATAGAGTTCAGTGTCAAACAGCCGCAATATTATTTTATAAAAACAAAAACGACATTTTTGTACCTATTACGATATGTACGATTGATAATAAATATTCACATATACTTACTTCCTACACTTTACTAATCAAACTACAAAATTTCATGAACAATTTTGAATTACTGCCAGGCTCTACGAGTACATACCTGTTGGTAGAAATTAACTCTTCACTAGATTATATCATCGTGCAAAGGTGACGTGAATACCTTTTAATATGCGACAATGCATTATTACCATTTTATTAAAAAGAAAATTATGAATAAATATCACCAAACACAATTAGAACACGTGACATGAGAACATACCTACTGAAATACCTACCTACCTACATTGCTAATTACCTAATGAAATCAGGACTCATCTTCTTCGTTCATTCAGTATTTAAAAAACAGGTTCTTGCCGGTGGAGTTCTCTCCAGTGTCTATTTAAGGAAATCAAAAAGCTGGTAAGTATACAATATGCATATTTACATAACGTTGTAGCAGTTTTTATATATTATCCCACGACCAATTAACATTCTGTGCGCACGGCAACCGAATATGGCGCTCTAAAAATAATTGTCGTAATTAATTTGACATTCCAATCCTAGTTTGTAATTATTTTGTAAAAAGTTGCATTCCACGTGTTGGCGGCGGGCACGCCCCGCGCCCCGCCTCTGCGCCCGCGCAGTGGGGCGGCACGACACGCTCTCGCGCACTACTATTTTTTTTATTATTATATCGGCCGCACGAACAGGCTTGTGATTAATTTAATATATTTTCACCGAGGTAACTACCTCTATTTCGCTCACGCAATATGTTTTTTTAACAATCTCTGATTAGTGGCCGCCATGATTCAATTTTTTGTACCTACCACGTTATGTTTATTGATTACTTTGAATTAAACCGCGTGTAATTGAAATAATTGAGATATTTGATGTACATCAAAAAACATCGAGATTCTGTGACTTTATATACCTACATATATGTACTCTGTGCTACATCCTATAGGTAGGTAGGTACTTTACAATTAGATTAAAATTGTCTGTCAAAATATTAAAATAAGGTTATTTTCAAACCAAAAAAAAATTTGAAAAGTTTAGAGCTCTATTTCATAAATATGAAACAAGATTCTTTTTTTAATTATAGTAAAACTTAGTATACCTACCTATACGTTCTATAGCAGAATAAGAAACCTATTAAATACGTCTACTATAGGTACCTACGTGCCTATATACCTACTTACCTATCTATCATAATAGGATTTCGTATTTTTTTTCAATTAATTAATTTTTTTATTAGCATCAAATTGCTTATGCCCTGCACCTATGAGGTGTAGCTATATATTGAACATATATAAAAAAACCTTATCTAACATTACATAAAAGCATTCATAATAAAAATTAATACATTAACATTATATAAAACTATCCATAAGAAATAATAAATAAGTAATAATTTATTATACATGAACCTTAATTTACAAAAACAATAGCCTTGTTCATGTCTAGGTGTTATCTTATTATTATTATTTTTTAACAGTCCAGAATGCATTCTAGAGCTAATAATAGGTTTGAGCACATTTTATACCAAATAACATGAAATAATTTACAACGTTGTTTAAAAAGCTTGTACAATAGCACCCTTGACGAGTATTGTGGGGTAGGTATTTCATTAAAATAAATAACGTTATTATTTATCTGGCTGTTTTTCGGGAGTGATGCCTGGCTACAAATTACTGCGGACAATGCCTCCGCGGGGCACCGCCGCTTACGTGCGGCCCACCAGATGGCGTACCGGACGCCCTCTCTTTAAACAATATTAAATTAAAAAATGTTCCTAATTTGGCCGAATTACGAGTTCATTTTGATTAATTCGCTATGATCTATTGTGCACTTTCAGACCAAACTTGCCTCCCGATTTACGTTAGGATCAGAAAAGGATATTTCAGTTTCCCGTAGGAAAAGAAATTATATTTTTATTCCAGACGTAAGTCTCAATTTTCTCATAAATAATTGAAAGTTGTCCCTCAAAGCCCTAGAAGCCATTCGATCGAAGCAATGTTATTAATATTGTACCTATATATACCCATATGAAGACACCTTGGTTGTCATATAATCATGCATAAAAACCGGTGTCCACAAGGATAATGATCAAAATGCATTTACGGAGATTAAGCGTTCCCATTTTGCATGCTGATGAGGTTTTCTGCACGTTCACACCTGAATCAAACGAGCAGGTTATTTTTTTAAAAAAAAGCAAGTTACACTCGTAAGATTACTGCAATGTCATCAGCCGTTTATTAAAAACAGATTGTATAACAATGATATGATAAGTGTATTCATCATCATCACGTCTGCCATCATCATCATATTCGATTGGAAGCGGCCAGCATCCACCGTGAACCCTCGGCTTTAAACAGGACATCCGTCCATCTCGTTGGTGGACGTCCTACGCTGCGCTTGCCGATCCGTGATCTCCATAATAAGAGTATTTTTTTTGAAAAGAAAGTTCAGAAAGCCTAGAAGCCAGGTTTATATAGAGTCTATTTAAAATGCTTATATTAGCCTCCTCTGTAAGTAATAAGATACTTTTGTACCTTCCGATAGAGTCTTTTAACACGCTTAACCTCCTCTGTACCTAAGTACAGTAAAGGAAACTAAATTACGTTCCAGGGTGGAACCTTTTCTTAATCAATTTGGTGTTATTGGCAAATAAGTGCGATGTTATCATGACATTAATAGCACACAAGTTCTATCCTGGTACACGAATCAGTTTCTTTGACTGTACATTATACCAACCGCTCTACATATTTTGAGAGCAGGACATAAATAAAACATAAAGTAAAAAAATGGTTTTTTCTTATAATTTCAGAATTAGGAAGAATTGTTCTGTTCTGGTTCTGTACCTCAATTGGAAAAAATGGATCCCTTATAGGATCACAATTCAGTTACAGTTATTAAAAGAGGTGTTTCCATGTTGTCTTAGAAACTTGAAATTTGGTATGAAAGTAGCTCTTAAATAGCACAACCAATAAAATAGTCTGTAAACCGTAGATTTGTGCTCACATCACAAAATAATTACTTTTTGAGATTAAAAATGTATTTTCAGTTGATAAATTAACCGCAACTTATGTCGATGTAGGGACAATAGTTTTCCAATAGCAAAGTTAAGTTTGTCACTCAGTATACACATAGTTTTTTTTTCATTAGAGCAATGTTCGTACTTTTATTATTACCTAATAATTATTTTGATGAATGTATAGCTGTAAATTACAAATTCTAGACTGCACTCTTATAAAATATGCTATTAGGGTGAAGACTAGAGAAGACAAAAAAGTTGCACACCTTAACGCAGGTAGTTAGAATTACCATACTTATTTACCATTGAGACATTAAAATTAATAATACATTTGTATGGATAATTTTTGTGACACAATAGAAAAAAATATTAAGTATTTAAGTCAGAGAAGTAACTCTAGTAGTAGTAGTAGTTTCGTAAATCATCGAATTATATTATTATTATTATTTTGACAATTAAAAAAAATGAAGATATAGCCAATTAATGTTCCGCGTCAGTTACATAGATATGAAAACTTTCCAGTGATGTAGTCATTTAATATTACGTAACAGAGTTAAAGCCAAGCAAGACATATTTATACTTTTCACTTTTTATCTCAAGTTTTTTTACGCAGTCATTTTTTTTTCACTGCAATTTTTATAAATCATACCGACTACTAAGTAGGTAAGTACCAAATTTGTTTGGTTCTTTGAAACTAGTGACGTGAACACAATACATATATATTGCTTACTGTCCTAACGCCCAGAGAAAGGGACTTATTGTCATTTGAATATTAAACTCTATCTTAAATGACAAAGTTTGATGTTGTTATATAAAAAATTTCACTTGGGCGTTATTTATTAGGTTATATTAATTATTAACTATATAAAAATTATTAATAAGTACTTACGCTATTTTTGGACTACCTACTTACAGGTAGCCCACAAATATTGATATGTATGATTCACTGGACTAATTGAATTAAACACTACTATTGAGGTATCTACCCACTACACATGCCATGATCGTAATATGAACGTATCAGGAACGGAATGTCAAGCCATACATGACACGCGACGACAGCGGTTGGTTAGGAAACGTGCTAGTGGGCATAGTCTCGTACTTTCCAATAAAAATAAAAATTTTTTGCCTGACTCGTTCCTATTACGGTCATGGTACGATACGGTCTAGACCTTAAATATGCAACAGCTTCAACTCCGATCGTGTCACTCATGCGCACGCAAGTGGCTTACGTAACCAATCTTCTTAGAGAAGATCCTTCCACAATGCGGGCACGTGAGCACACTGTTGACATAATTATGCCGCAGATGGTCGGGCTTTCAGATTATCGCGTTTTATATCTAAGTCGCGGCGTCTCAGTTCAAAGTCTTAAACTTTGGCCTTCACCTGAGTTCTCCTTTCTCTATAGGTACTAATACTCCTTGAGCTCTCCACTCCTGTCGATTAGCGGCCTCATTCTCCCACTGAGACGGCACTATATCACGCTATTCAGAGTACAGTTATACCACAAACTCTTAGGAAGAGATAGTAGATTGCCGTGTGCAGTGAAGCACGCAGCATCACGCTCTGATTTCGTCCCGAACCTTCCAGCGTCAGTTCGTGCGAAACAATTATTTCGTTCATTGACTTCGTCAGATGAGCGTAACAAACCATATCAAAAATAATTTACAGAGTAGGTAACGTTACAAAATATAATTTAAACATCTTGTGAAGTAAATTAATACACATATATAATAATATGTAGGTACAGTCGAAACTGAATTTCGTACCAGGATGGATATAATTTATATTCTTCTGAAGTAAATTAATACACTATATCTAGGTACAGTCAAAACTGAATTACTTACCAGAATGGAAACTTTTCACAATTGATCAATTGATTTCTTTGGCAGATGTTTGACATGTCATCATGATACATATTTGCAACAAAAATGTTTTGGTACGCGATTGAGATTCTTCAACTGTACGACTATAATCTTTCCCCCCCCCCCTCCCCTTTGATGTCTAATATAATATTATACGGTTATTACTTTGATATGAAACCTTTTTTCGAACTTACTGTTTCTTTTGAAATACATAAACCATTCATAGAAAGTCGAAGTCAATATGAAGAGGTATTTACTCGTAATATCATGGAATAATTAGATGGGTACAATTAGGTATGGAAGTCTATCCTCTAATGTCCTCACAAAGTTCCTCGCTAGCGAGCGCGGGGATAGTCCTTCGCAGTTCTTTGCCAAATTATTGCCAGGTATAAAAATGATACAGACGGTCTAATATAAATGATCGCCTCATCAACAAAGTAATAAAAATTAAATTTAATAATACCTAATTATTGTCTCTTGGATCTTGCAATGCAAGATATTATGAAACAAGCTGAAATCGTGCCACCAGCTGAAGCTCTTAGCTGTAGTACCTAATTAAAGTTTTAAACAACCTTTGACTTGGCTAAAAAACATAGGTACCTGTTCAACTATCGCCCCTTTCTTTAGCAGGCACAATTAATTCGATCCTTAGAAAGAAATCCATCAGAGCAATCCCACGACTATTGATATCGATTCCTATGAGCTCGCCGACACAATCGGATGTGATCGATTTTTTGCCGCGACTCAAATTAGATTCGGACTCGTAGGTAACATTTCTACCGATTTGTATGTACCTACCTTACTTACCTAGTCTATAATTCATTCATTAGGTATATAAGGGAATACCTGTACGGAACGGAAATATTTTATTTCACAGCAATGAGCAGATATCGACTTTTAAAATCCTGCTGTGTTCTTTTTCATAGTTTTAATTTAATGGTTTTGTATTTAAGACTGAAAATTTTCCTATTAAATAACTTCTATTTATGTTCTTGTAACTTCAATGGCAATATCTATCCACTAACAAAGATTCAGTTGGATTCAATGAATCTCAAAAAGTAAAATTACAAAGGAACCGTTAAAAAAACTCAATAGTCTATTATTTATTAGCAGCTGTATCCTATTAATTATTTCAATCTATCAATTACAATACTATTTAATTCAATTTATTACTGCAACGCGGACATGAGTTGGGCACGAGTATTACACACGAAAAAGTTTTATTATTTAAAATAATAAATATATTGCATAACTATTTATCTAGCATATATTATTATAATGTAACCGTTACACGCGCGTTAACCCCCTTGGGGCCTGCAGGAGCGAGAGCTAGCCGGCGAGGACAACATTACTTGAGTGACCACGTACAGCCAAGCACATAAACAGAACTACCAACACCCGGAGGCAGTGACCTTGGTGTTACCAGCTTAAACTGGTACGCGCTAATATTTTAATGCCATTTGGTCCAGACCGAATTGAGCAATTTATATACGTCGCTTGGCGCCCGCGCGTGATCCACGGGCAACATTGCCTGTGCGTGCGCTTTAATGAACTTTTATTATTCCGATACCAGGTAGTGCGCAAAGCAATTAACATTATTAAGCTGAGCTTTATGCAGTTATTTTCATGCAGTTTACATTTTACAATCGGTTTTAAAGACTTTCTAGCCTACCTCAATAAAGAGTAGTAGTTGGCTAAGTAAAGTTTTTTTGAAGTGAACTGAGCGCCAACTTTCCACGTTACATATTTTGAAAGTAAGATTCTTGAATATTGAAACAATTCTGTGCGGAAATCTTCAGTTCCTCTTTCATCTGTTTTCAGCTCTTTGTTGCGGGTTTTTAGACACTGCTCTTTCAGTTTTTTTTTCTAAATCTGTGTAACTGTCAAAACTATTTATGAATCTCGACCAAAAAATGAATACAGCTGTTACGTAGCCCAGCTACAGCCCGTGCATTATCAAACACAGTCAATAACAGTTCAGAAACAGTTGTGTCGGAGCCGATTGTCTTTTATACTATATCATTCATTATGATGTTCTATTATTTAGATATTTTAATCAAGACGATCGATAGAAGTGTGTGAAGTATAAAAGAAGGTTATTAATAATACGAGATCAACAGAGCTCGCTGTTGCTGCCACATGCCGCAGCAAAAACCAAATGGAAATAGAGCGATTCGAAACGGACTCCGCTGTAAAGCGATGACGATTGTACTGTCAGCCCTTTTTGCTTTGAATTAAATTCCTATACCTACCCTTAATTAATTACAGCATTCAATATTACGGTAGATTTGTGATACGGTACGACTCGATACGGTAGAACTCGAGTACGTGCAACCAGCTTCCCTTAGACGTGATGTAGGTATCTAAATAGCTAGCTTATTGAAAGCCTGTAATTAACACATACCCCGTGAAACTTTAACATAGTAAAAAGAGTGGTACCAATGAGTTTATGTTTACTTATAAAATGAATATCCAATCTTCATATAAGCTTAAGTACGTATACATTTTCGCCAAAAGCTCTCTGTAAGTTTTTATTGCTAAATTGTGCTCGTATCATCGTTAATTCCCTAGGATTAAGATAGTTATGAACAACTTTCATACCAATAATATATACATTATTACCGCAAATTTTCTACCATTTTACTTTGACATATGCATATCTTATAAAAATAGGTACCTACAGGTAGGTACATGACTCCCCTATATGGGCAGCAAGAGTTCTGCCGTGGTCTGAAAATTCAAAAACTGCTCTTTGCGCTTTAGAATGACATCCTATATATCCATGAGTGCTAGCAGGAGCTTACCATGGCTTGCAAAGTATTTAAATGGTAACACAAGAGTGGTTCGCCAGCGATAAGTAAGTACAAAGGGAATAATTTTAACTAGACCACGGCCAATCGCGCGGCGCTGCCGCCCACAAAAACCGATCAAAGTCGCCGCTCCGCTACGGATCGAACGCGACAAATTGCTTCCATTTTCAAAATAGACCAATCGTTTGAAAAACGAAGTACTTTGCTGGCTTACTAAAAAGCGACTGTGACTAAATGGAGCGCTTAGGTACTGTACTGACTATTTAATTGAGGAGTCTTCAGGTAGGTCCATTTTCCATATTGTAATTGGTGACATTGCGTACTACGAGTAAATCAATGTGCGCCTTGGCTAGCTTGTATGTTGTAGGAATAATGTAGAGGTATATAGATTCCAATTCATGGAAATAAGCAACCTAACTTCGAAATGAGACATTCAAAGTTTTTTCAGTTGCTTCATAGTGGTAGTTTTTCAATTGTTTCATTCATAATAGTTAGACAGTGAAGAAATATTTGGTTTGTGAACATGATGTTTCTTTCAACTTTTACTTTTTTTATTTGACGACCCAAAGTGCCGAGCCGAAGTGGTTAGAGAGCCGACTATGAAGCTTGAGGTCCCGGGTTCGAGCCCCAGTCGGAGCAGATATTTTTATTTTATGAATAATACCTACGAATATTTTCTGTTCTTGGGTCTTGGATGTGTAAAATGTATTTAAGTATGTATTTATCTATATAATTATATTTATTCGTTGCCTAGTAGGTACTTAGGTACCCATAGTACAAGCTTTGCTTTGTTTGGGACTAGGTTAATTGGTGTAAATTTGGATTTATTTCAGTTGGTTTTAAAACGCAACGTGCTTTGTTTGTCTGTTTGTTTATCGTTATATTTTTGATGGTGCAATTTTTATGACTATGGGATCACGTACATTACCTAATAGGTATTCAATTTATCCAAAAAATAAAAAAATAAACAGAGATTATTTTTTGTTTTGACAGCAGTAGGTAATAGGTACTTACCTACCCAGGTAACTTCGTAAACTGCTACGTACGTATGTAACAATTAGTAAAACACCTGTGACGTACGGACATATAGACAAACAAACAGATGGATAGGACGATACCATAAGGTTCAGTTGGTAGTAGTTATCGAAGTTACCGCGAAATGCGAAATGTACGAAAGCGATTCTTCCAAAACTGTTCGATAAAATTATTTAAAATTAAATGATGTATCTTTTGTATTTGTGAAACGATTTAAATGAAATAAAGATTAGATTAGATCAGAAGAAAGATTAAAAAAAATACAAACATTGGAACATAGAACCTCGTCCTTTTTCGAAGTCGGTTAAAAAAGAGAAAACACATCAATGAAAACCACATTCATCCAGGTTAAGCCTTTTCTCAGATTAGCGCGCACGAACAGAAAAAAAGACAAACAGAAAAGAATTTTAAAACTAATTGTTTTTTTTGCGTCAATAAAATACGTAGTAAAAGTTATAACAGTAAAAGTTTTTCCAATTATCTTCAATGTATTGACACCAACATGTTACAGTTTTATTATATATTATTAATTATTACCTACTTACTGTTGTTTACAAAAGATACTGCCATAAAAATTAAATTAACAATACTCATAGTTTCCGAATAAAATACCTGTTACATACGGACAAACAGACGGGACCAAATGGTACATACAGACCTAACAGTAAGTATCTACAGACTATATAGAAATCAAAACATTACCTATATAGTTAACCCAAAGTTTCAGCAATTCTTCTAAAACATTTCCGTGAAATTCTTTAAATTGACGCATCTTCTTTATGTGTGAACCGATTCGGTTACTTAAACACTAAATGTTAATCCATGTATATGACAGCACGACAGTGAAAACCGCGTGTTTCTAGGTTAAGCAAACGCACAGGCAAACAGACAATAATTCTAAAAATCATTGTTTTGGATTCCATTGCACTAGTAAATACCCCTAGTAACAGTTTTCTTCAAATATTTTCAATGTACAGACACCGAATTGTTACAAATTTAATAAATGTATAGAAGAAGATAGAATAGTATCTAGATGTAGGTACAGATGAAAGTCCCAGATTGCCCCAATTTTTTTCGGAGCAAAAAGAACTAGTTCTGTATATGAATATATACTTGTAGGTACCTAAACCAGGACGGATAAATCGAATAAATAATTATGTACTCCACGTACTCCACCCACAGTAAAACAAATTAGGTTTTCAAGCAACGCTTAACTGCAGGTAGGTTCCTAACTGCAATCCATAATTAACAACTAACGACCTTATAATTTTTGTCAGTATCTTAGTGGGTATACGCATGAAATCACATACCTCTCATTTAACGAAGTATAAAATAATAATTAACTAGAAACATTAGATAATTACGTCTGAGTGCTCCCGTAAAGCAGTAAATTAAAACAATCTGACCGCTATTTAACCCAAAAAATAACAATCAACATGATTTAGAAAGAAATATTTTTTTTGTGAATTTTATAATTTTTGTCTGTTCTGTCATGTGTGTTCTGTGTGATTTTTTTTTGAGCTAAGGTTACCTGTCAATATAAGGAAACTTAGGCCGTAGTTCACACGTAGGGCCAGAGCGGAATGGAACTTTCACATACACCATTGAATTGCTTCGCCGGTGTGTAGGTACAGGTTTCCTCACGATAATATGTTCCTTGACGAGAAGCTGAGATAGCAAATTTGAAACGCAAGTTCGCACTAGGTGCGTACTTGGATTCAAACTCAAACCCTATCGATCCTGTTTTAAAGAACTGTTCTACCAGGCCTGCCAAGCGGTCACATGATATTCACTTTTTGTCACGATCATTATAGCTAATTTATAACAGTAGTCAGGCATGATTCAGGGAAGCTGTAACTCGAGGAATTTCCTTCATGTGCTATAAACAATATTTTTATGTAAAAATCCACAGTGAAAATTAAACTAGTTAGGCTGCTAACCGCGCTTCGTCGGGAAACATCAAAATAACATTAAAATATGTAGGTATTCGTAGTATCGCTGGAACAGTGGCCACCAACTTGCTTTTTAATAGTAAGCAATGTGTCGTAGAAAACCTACCTGATCTTTATTTACTATAATATTTTAATTATGAGAAAATGGACAATGGACTCGCAATTAGTAACATACTTACCTGTGTACCTCCGTTGGCTCAATAAGTAGTTTGCAGTAGAGCAGCGCCAGCCGTTCTGAAAACGGAGGTAAATAATTTAACTAAATTGACATTATTTTCTGACTACAAGAGGCGTAATCAGACACAAAGGTGATTAGAAAAATGTATAAGAGCTGATGCAAGCTGGGCCGGAGGGGCTCGTTATCAAGATCTCGCCAATCAGTGCCATTGAGCTGTATTAGAGGGGCTAGGATATCGTCAACATAACGAATTAGATCTCTATCTTTCATATTGATGAGGAACTATTATACATTTTAGTCAATACCTGATGCATGGGTACAAAATGCTGATGTTTACTTACATTTCGTTATTTATTTGTTTGAATGTTTGTTGCTCCATCACGCAAAAACAGCTCAACGGATTCGAATGAAATTTGGCGCACAGATTTTTTATAACCTGAATTAAGATAGGGTGCGTAAAATAATGTGAATGAAATTATAATATGATATACTTCATTGTTAAATATATTCTCCAAAATAGCGTCCAAAAATATATCATTATAATAATAACATTATTTCCAAACCATAACAATTCATGCTAAGTACAATTTTTTAAAAATGATAGCACCTAATGTCATCTATTTAGCGAATTGGGATAAAGACATTTTATTTTTATAACAAATCAAAATAACTAAACAAACCAAAATTTTACAAAACAAAATTACAAATAAAAAATACCCTGGAGATCGCCCACTTGGGGCATCGTCCCCAGGACGGAGGCCGCATTGCCCCTCTGCACCGCCAAACTTAGGCGCTGGGCAAAGAAGGTACCAGCCCTATGGTCGCCTGAGACGCCGAAGAGCTTGTCCGACACTTCTTTTACAAACTTTTTTGTGTCGGACGACCATGGGCCCATTGTGTCGGACGACCATGGGCCCAGAGTTTCTATTGCAAGTGCCGCAAATATGTAGTTGTTCGAAAGAAATGCATATTTGCGACACTTAATAGTTGGGATAAAATTTATTTAGTCGCTTAGGTTATTTTTTATTTGAAAAAATTGTAGCTATGTATTGGCGAAGCTAAACTTGGCATATTTAGGGTGCCTCACCTTACTCATACGATACTATTTGTCCCGAAAACTTGTGTATAGTAACGAATTTTTCACAGACGAAGTCGGCGTTACAAGCTAGTTACAAATATATGAAGCAAACTACTTTAAATCATCTTTTCATTTCCATATTTGAAATTACAAACTGAAATATAGATGCACAGAAAAAACAGAAAAATAAGACCATCACTGGGAATCGAACCCAGGTCCTCGGTAATCCGTACCGCGTGCTATACCGCTACACCACTGAACTGACTGTTTTTTCTGTGCATCTATATTTCAGTTTGTAATTTCAAATACGGTTTTACGGGATGACCGTAAAAGTAAAAATTTGGAATTGAAATATTAAAAAAATACAAAAAGATTCCAAAAAACCAATCTTAATTTTCATTTCCAATTTGATCATGCGTACTCGTAAATACCTAACTAATTGTTTACGTATGTACATATGTAATGTGATTAGGTACCTATTAACCTATTTCAAATGAGCCATCAAAAACGCTCACCAGCACGAAAACAAAGAAATGTCTGAGAATCGAGTTGTGTTATTAAGGGCTTTGCTAACATATGGGTCACGCGCGTAATGATGATTATTTTAAGAAAAAATGCCTTGTTTATTGATAAGCGCGGCGTTAAATGAGGTAGCGCCCCGCCTGCGCCCGCCCACGCCCGCCCCCACATGTTATTAGCCAGACATACTCGTGAAACGTATTATAACACATTTTTATTAAAACTTACTTTAATGTAAAGAGGTTTTCATTTCTCCTGTTCGGAAAGTTTAATTTTCATGGGTAAATAGCATATCCAGGGTGGAAAGCATATTTTTATTTTTAATTTTTCGATTAGCAACGGAGTCGAAGATAATTAGGTTACGTCAATGACTCTTTTTTTCAGGTTTCGGCATGACCATCTAGATGCACGTCTTGACCAAGGAGCTTATATACAACACTGGAGGTTGAACGCCGAACGAAGAAGTTTGACTTTTATTACTTATTTATAATATATTCCAACTCTTTCTTTCACATTTCACGAATGACTTCCATCTCTTTCTATAAGTAAGTATATATAACTAAATTCAATTTATTATTATTCTCATTTTTGTAGTATTTTACTTTCTTCACAGTCGAAATGAAAAGTAGAGTGTCTAACTCGCGTGAAATTAACCATTTCCTCTCGAACGAAGTGAGAGCGCCAGAAATATCTCGGGTGAAATGGGTCACTGTCTACCCTTGATTATCAATCTACTATTCACTATCATAGTGACATGTCGTTACAATGAGAGACATTTTCTACTGTGTTATATCGCGTGTCAATTTCTATGGATCTATGAAGGTAAGCAGGTCAATTTCTGTGGTATGCTAGCCTAATCCCACTAGTTATAAATGCGAAAGTTTGTAAATCTGTTTGTTTGTTACCTCATCACCTCTAAGCCGCTGAACCAATTTAGATAAAATTCGGTATACGGATAGTATGTGTCCCGGGGAAGGACATAGGATAGATTTTATCCCGGAAAATTGCATAATTCCCGCGGGATAGTGATAAACGAATTCTACGCGGACGGAGTCGCGGGCAACATGCTAGTAGTAATTTAATTTGTTTGTGAATGGCGGTAACGGTAACTTCACGAAAATTACTATAGGCATTCTTAGATACATCAAGGAACTAAGATGGATCCAAGGTTGTTTAATTCCTTTTTATAAATCCGCAATTTACCTACCTACTATTACTACTATAAATAAATAAAAAAAAAAAATCCTATTGAATATCAATTTAAGTCCTTTAAGTAGGGCACTGGAAAATTTACACTGAAGCTGCAGCAGCCGCTCTTGTCTAGTGGTGTGTGCTAGTCGCGCCGTATAGGAATATCTACGTAGTATGTACTGGTACCTACTTCTAGCTTGCGGTTGTTGAAGCAAGGCACTTATGGGCCAGGCGCGTTTTTCCCGGCGTTATGGGCGCCCCCGCCGAGCCCCGCGGGACTCCGGCCGCCCCCCACTTAACGCAATTTATTACGCGACCCTTAAATAAATAAATAAATAACCGAAGAAAATTCGATGAAATGCAACCTCGTCGCGTGCGGCGACTAAGTGCTTTGCCGTGGCCTTGAGCGGACCACATTATTGAAACGTTATGATTATGAATGCTTAACGCATAATATAGGTAGGCTTAAGCTGGCCAACTTGATTTTAAGATTAATTTATTTCAATGCTAAGGAACATTTGTCGTAAAATTAGCGATAGCGTGCAATTAATATGGGTGTGTAGTGTACAATATTAAAAACTCTTGCTAGGTGAGAAAGCTCGAGATTAGAATCTATTTATTGAAAAACCGGGCGTAGTAGTAGTAGTATTGCTCTAAATCTTTGAAAATAATTCATTTATTTCAATCCAAGCCGATAATCCTAACCAGTCACAGTGCTTTCTATATTTTGTTCTTTCAATCATGTTTGAAATATATAAGTACATGAAATAAAATAAATCCAAACTTCATGGACGAGTGGAAACCGTTTTTATTCACGAAGTCAGGAGTCGGGTTTGGTACTTCTGTAGTGCAGATGACCGTTTGTTAGAGTCCCCATACAACTGGACTGGATCCAGTACAAAAAGTACAAACTCATTAGTAAGGGCCGACCAGGAGCACAAGAATTAATGAAGGTGAACAATAATTTAGGGTTTAATTAAAAGTGCAGCCACCCGCGGCGCCGCCTCCGCGCCCGCCGTCCTCCGAATTATTATTTCCACATAATTTGTGAAAGCGGTAATTTAATAAAACTCTCCCGTCTTCCTGTGCTGCACAGTGAAATCGGATGCAATTAATGAGAACTTTTCATGTTTATAGATACCCCAAACAAACGCTCGGTTGTCTTTCAAAGATCCCTATGCGGATGAAAACAACAAAAGATGCACAAGGATGTGCATTGTGAGTTCATTAACCAGACCATCGTTGCACTGTGGACACAGTAATTCGTTGTTAGCTACCTAATTGTTTTAAAGAACGTAAATTGTACAAAAATAAATATTTTGGAAAGTATCAGAAATGTTGAAAGCAGTTGTCAACGTCTTTTCTCACAGGTATCGTGTTGAACAATGTGCTTTTCAACGCAGTGCCCCCAGGCGCTAAGAGAATGACGATTATTCTCCAAATGACTGTTATTACGGAACCACAATAGCGCTGATGAACAAGGGGATCGTCCAAATGGGAGCAAAGTTGATCGACATAAATGATTTAAGGATTCTAAATCGGCTCCACTATTTAGTGGTTTTGTTTTAGTGATATTTTGAGAGTTAAGTGATACTAATCGCTTATCCTCTTGTAGAACAAATTAAACTTGGGAAAATTTGCTTTTGTTAGTTACTAACTTATCGATGAATAATACTGGTTATTATAGATACCAATCTTGTGGCTGAATGGAGTCTAAATGGCTGCTTAAAGGCTGAACAAATTAAAAGTAATTCTTCTCTTTTATTATTATTAAGCCGAACATGATTTCCGGACCGCAAACTCGAGCAAATTCAGCCACTAGATTTAAATAGCTGATAACGCGATCTAATTTTTTTACTTATGTCTCGTCAGTTTGAAGCTATAACAAAGTTAATATTACTTAAAGACTCATCAAACTTTCCGACCTAGTTTGTAGGGTGGGTTTTTGCGAAGTTGGTGTATTTTTATAGGGTTGGTTAGACTTTTCATGCTACCCGTACACTCCTCTCAGTTTATTGAATAATTAATTCTATCTCTATAAATATACATACCCATCCAAAAAGCTTAGTTTAATATTTCAATTTTTTAATTTTTTTTTTGTAATTTGTTTACTGTAACTGGGGTTCGAAATGAATTACATGTCTACAGACAATCCGATTGCTGTCATAATTTATTTAAGTCTTAACGCGATTTAAGTTCAAGAGAAGGTACGAAAAGTAAAGCCCCGATAGCATTTCGGTAAAATACCATGACTCCGAAGGACGTACCACGTCTTAACTCTGTAGAAGCGTGTGGACCGGCGCAGTGCGCTCGCGCACCACCCTTGGCGCGCAAAACAATACCACTCTCCGAAACCCGAAACCAAACGGAAGTGCACGGACCCCCGGGATGCGGCGATTTTCTTGCGCTTGCGCTCTCTACACTTAAAAATATTTCAAAAATGTTCTGCAAAGAGGGCTAGCAACGAGCAATGGAATTTTTGTTATCGGCGCGAGGCATTGAAGTCAACTTCGCGACGGGCATTGTTCAAGCGTATAATTATCCACCGATTCTTTTATTGTTGCGCATAAAATCAAAGAATATGTTATATTCATTTACCCCCTGACTTTTGACTTGGAACGTATTGAGCAAACTCAATGGAGGACGGTTAATTTTTCTCACGAGGCACTGAGTTCACGAGTGTCGTTATGATCAAAATTTACTTAATCGATAGTTTTTAATGGTAATTTTATAACTGGCCCCTTCATCTTTCTTTGAATAGTTAACTTACTTAGTGCTAATTAAAAGTCATCACATTACATTCTAAACTTACCTACACGTATAATAGAAACATGCTAATTTATAGACAATTGCCGTCGCAGTAGCTTCTCGTATTTAAACACGTTTAAATTTTACCGCTGCAAATCAGAGGGGGATTGCCATATGTTCGTTCTACAAGAGTTGTTGCTCAAGGACTCGCAGTGAGTGGACGGTTGACAATAGAAGTCACGTGTGCTGGAGAGCCAGGAGAGCTGACTAAATGCGCACTTGGGTGATCATTCGCTAAGCATTTTCCTTAGTAGCACTTCACTTTCTATGCCTCGCACGCGTTAATGGACTTTGAATTAGACCCTGTACGTTGATGTTTTACTACAAAGGCACGCTGCAATGCACGAACAAATTCTCATATTAACGACATTGTATCTAGGTACATGTCATGTGTTTGGCCTGTTTATGGAAATACAGTTGTATTGTTGGCCTACCGTAAAACGTGGTAAGTTTCATAATTTTGTTCAATGTGAGGCAATGCTATGTTACTACTACGGCTGCGGAAGGATCCATGGTGAATCAAATGTCGATTTTTTTGTAATTTAATAGCATAGGAAGGAACTTCGTGCTTTCGTTCAGTATCGGATTAAGTTAAGTCTTCTGGGAAATTTAATTTGGCAACGTAAAGTTTGTGAGCGCCCAAGTCACAGTGCCTGATTTGGAGTTCTAACCGCCTAGGCTAATTATGAATATGTTAGACTATCCTAGGCTAACTAACAATAATTTCTCACTGGATGAATGACCTCTCTTTTTTTCACTCAATCTACATTCGCACTCACATCTGAGTGTCAAATGCACGTATTTTAATAAAATTACCAGTTATTATTAAGTTGTAAGTACCGAAATCCTAGCTCAGCTGCCCCCTTGGTCCTTGCGCCCTAGGCACTAGGCTTATTAGCTTGTGGGTAAATCAGGCCCTGCCAAGTCAGGCCACAAATCAACTTAATAATTCATCCAGATGTCGAATCCATTTACCTATAGGTACTTACTGGCCTGACTGGCCAACAAGCGTATTCATCACTCAACGATTCTGCATCAGATTTTGGAGTAGGCATACTTACCAGTCTACGATCTCCATAGGGTGCTTGTGTCTAGCCAGATAAAATTTAGTTATAAAATATTATTTGAGGACTGCCCTGGTTTTTTTAGATATATATTACCTACCCACAACGCGAAAGCATGAAAGTATGTACTTACACCAATGTGCTTGATAAACGTTGACGCAAACTTTGTTAGTTGGGTACCTACCTACTCAGTATTCTACGGCACACGATTTAGCGTACCTACATAATTATTTCAACGACTATAGTTACACGAAGCATCTGAATAAAAAACTTGACTTTTTTGACAAATATAATTTGTTTGATTTGTAAAGAGTGAATAGTCGACAGTGCGCCTGTGTTACGTCGGCGCGGCGCTTCTTTGTTCCGCGCTCGCGGGTGTCCCGGAACCCCGCCATTTGCTCCGCAGGGTTCTGCTAAAGACCCACCATGTTCTGTAGTCACCAAATGTGCCGTTAAATCTATCGCAGGCGCAGAATGGACTCTTGCCCTTTGAACGTAACGCTGTCATTTGTTGTTAGCGGCACGGCATAACAATCACTTACATGGCACTCTTGCGCATGTGCCAAACAATCATAGTTTATGTGGATTATGATTCGATTATTTTCCACAATTTTATTCGGTGCAAACTTAAAAACCAGACGCCAAATACTTAGCTGGCGCTGGACTAATCAGTTTTTAATGTTATTTCGACGCAAGTATGTAATGGTATTGTACACTGGACATCCTTGCATCTACTACTTACACTAAATACACATACATAATCATGATCACTATAGCGCGGCGCAGTCATGTGCTGTGCAACTTCTATAGAACAGAAATAGGAAGGTAATTCAAAATAATATTTAAAAGTAGGTAACACAAGTTTGCTGTCGTCTACTTTGTGTAAACATTTCGTTCCTTATTTTATTCTTCAAGAAAAAAAAAGAAATACTAGATATCTTATACACTGTAGGTAGGTGCGTCGTTTTAATAATTTAGGGTTGTTTGAATAATACGTTCCTATACGATTGTCTCTAACTATATCACATCGAGCAGTAAATTATTTTAGTTTTTGGTGGATATAAAAGTGGGCCCGACAAATGCCCAAGCGCAGCGGGGTCAGCGGGGGGCAAACGGTCGTCGGCCCAATGCATAAATAAGTATATTACAAATATCAAACCAGAGAGTATTAAAATAATAACATTGTGTGATATATTAAATTAATTATTTGTAGAAGGACTTTTTTCAGTGTATTCGACGATAAATTCTCGTTTGTCCGTTTAATACTTTATGAATAGTTTATTTAAAAAACTTTGATTTTACAACCAACTCATTCGTAATTCTTTTAATGGCTCGAGGTTTCCGTTTCATTGCAAGTGCCGTTACAATTTAATGATGGGTACGATAAAATTTAACTTTAAGAAACAAAAACTAAATTAAGAATTACGTAGGGATTGCCATAAAAAACTGAATTGACATTAAGATTATTAAGAAGATTGTTACCTTTAAATCTCACTGGATAAGGTAATAGATTCTAGATTTGAATTTAATCAAACATCCACTGTAAGATACCTACGTAAAAAAGATCCTAAAAAAGTAACATTGAAATACATAAAACACAATGAAGGCATTTCTTTAAATAGAGCTCGGCTCCCGCTCGTAAATGAAGTTTCTTACATGTTATTTATGAAGAAAATAATGTTCAGTTTCCGCAGTTCTTCGACGACACACCGAGGCAAAATGGTCAATTAATCTTTGTTTATTATCGCAACTAACATTATATGGCGGGGCAAGAAAACTGTGTGTCTTAGTAATGACTTCGTTTTAATACAAAAACGTCTCCAGCTCGAGGTTAGAGGTTTTATATCAACTTCTTGATTCTTTGCGCTTGTTGCTTTGTGTAATGTATGGTCCTACCTATCAATAAGTATACATTGTACCAAAGTAAAAATAACGTGCTGACTATGGAGGTCCTATATAAAAAAAAGTCGTTTGCAAATTCTACACTGTCTCCTTCAAAAAGGCGAAGGTCTTTCCTCTTCTGTACCTACCACGTCGTTTCACCAGCTTCGTTTCTGCCGCCTGGTACGTGGAGTAAAAAGAATTTGAGCTCGCTTTATTTAGGCTTAAGTGTATGTAGTCTACACCTTAGTGCCATCCACGGAGACGCGTAATTTTGTCAAAATTAGACGTTAATGACATTGTAATAAGAACCACGGCACGTGTCATCGTGAATGACTCTACCTGTAGGTTTCAACCAAAATATTGTATATATTAACATCACGTGACCATTCACGGCACTAAATTTTAGCACTGGCCTTATACTAAGAAGTGCAAAATTCGAACTTCGTGTCTTGCCATCCCGCTGACGCTAATATTATTTAATACGAGAGTGAGAGACACGGTACGATAAGAAATTCGATTTTCGAATAGCCCCCCTGCTTATCTCAAATCGGAACCGAAATTGTGATTAAAACAAGATTTTAGCCCGAAACTAAAATCGAATCTTCGATCAGGCACTAGGTTTTTTCATGATTCATAAATCTTGTTTCCAAGTTGCATTTGTTTTTTTATAATATAACCTCTCTATTATCTATCAGGTGATTACATAATATAACACAAAGGGCAGTAATTGCAATCATAAATATCGTATAGCGCCAATTTATAAGCCCGAATAGCCCATCTATTAAGCGTGCTGTCGGTACCCTATATTTTCCACTTAGGTTAGGTACATTGTCTATGTTTGTACGCCGTTATTTTACTATACGTTTTTACCAACACTTAGGTACTTACAAAAACACTACACGAAACTATTTTAGAGTAGGTAGTGTTTTGTTTCGGCAATACGATTATGTACGAATGATACTTAAGGGCATTTGCACATTGGCGGCGCGTTTAAAAAACACGATGTGCAAAGACTACGGATAATCAGCAACTCTGGCAACAGCTTTTTTTATGAAAATATTAGTTGAAGGTAAGATGCAAAGAATATCCGCCCGTTATACAATTTCGTGAAGATGTAATTTTTTGAGTAGCGAGTCGCGGTATTTTCGGGTAAATTCAGGATTTTTATAAAACTAACCTAACTTATAGGGTTCAACAACCCTGAAATAAATCCTGAAATATTTACAGTTTTAAAGCTTGCGAAATGAACAGATAGGTACCGCCGACACTGCTTAATTTGAGTCACAGTGTAGCACAAACTGAACTGTTGTATAAAACTGAATGCAGCAAATATTACGCGACCGAAAATACGTGACTCACAACTCAAAAAATAAGGCTCGTCTGGCTTCATCCACTTTGATATAAATTATTTAGGTAGTGCTGTAATTTTCTACGACTCTAAGTACCTGGATTTCAAATTTAACACATTTTAACACCACGTTCGAGGGGTACTTTCACTAGTGTGGTTTTAAATGTTGGCCCTATAATACGAGTAACAGCATGAGTGGTAAAGTGTTCTTATTTCCGCGACCGGTCGTAGGTACCTACGTACCTGCTTTATGCTATATTTTTCCTGGCAGTTTAACAAACAATTGCTATTATATTAAAAGCTCTTAACAATTGTAAATATACTCGCTTATTGTTATGTATCATCCCTTATGTATAAGCTCGGTGAGGCGGCGCGCTGGGCGTGGCCGCGCGTGGCACCTCCTACCTACACGGCCGTTCGATATACTGGTTTTTAAATATTTTGGTATATTTAATTAACTTTAGGTAATACACAGATGCTCTTATAACAATGGTTGATCGATAGCATTAATCTTAAGTAGGCATGTAGGGATTTTAACGTTTAGCAAAATATGAACGATTACGCACACAGCCTCGTAATTTACTATTACTAGGTACTACCTAATTGCTAAAAGATGATTTATTTTGGCCAAAGTAGGTACCTATACCTATGTCCGATTGTATTAAATACAATTTAATTATTGTTGATAAGTAGATAAGGATTGTATATATTGAGGACCAAGTGAAAAACGTGCGCTCGTCGTCGCACCTAACTTTCCGATTGAATTAATCAGACTTCAGCTAGCCAAGAATCAGTTGTAATCAAAACGCCCAAAGATCATTAGCAATATTCATAATGCCCGGACAATGTGATAAATAATGAAGTTTAGATAATAATTATCACTTTGTATGCCCTTATTAATCACTTGGTCCATAACCATATAC
Source organism: Choristoneura fumiferana (assembly GCF_025370935.1). Classification (NCBI taxonomy): domain Eukaryota; kingdom Metazoa; phylum Arthropoda; class Insecta; order Lepidoptera; family Tortricidae; genus Choristoneura; species Choristoneura fumiferana. The sequence continues at coordinate 14,663,950 of NC_133472.1, forward strand.
ATATCATTGTTGAAAGATACAGTCCAAAACCCACCATCTAAAGATACATGATAAGATATGTGTGTAAAAATCCTTCCCCTTCGTCTGAACGTTTACTTGTTATACATAATTTATGTTTAACTACGAGCAGTAGATGCCGTTAAAACCACTTTTTACGCATTCACTGCCGGCATTGTTTTTCCAACTTTCGCTAAGTGCCGCAAACGCACAAATGCGTTCAAATGTGTGCGGAATCCTGACAGCGGCACTGGGTGAACGTATATATGCGTTGCCGGCCGTGAATGCGTTAATAGCTACTATAATTATTAGATTCAGCATTGAGACGCCTAGTAAAATAAATAATTAAATTCATGAACGGGAAGTAGAAATTTTAAGTTCAGCCGCGAGGATAACAAAATATGTTTATTGGTAGTGGTGGTTAGTAGGTAGGCACATGGTAAAACTCACTTTGTATCTGCTTGCTAAATTCCTCAACCTCGGGTATTCGGAATCAGAATACCTACAGTCACAATTATTGCGAAGTAGGTATCGAAGGTATGCAAATTTACATGCTGTTTCAATGTGACACGTTATGTAGAGTGCGATAGAATCTGTCAACGGCTGCGAGCTTCTGCTGAAGGACCATTGTCGAGGTCGCCTGCGGTGGGCGACCACACGTCGCGACCGCATCGCACGCGCCGCCGCAGTTTGGCAAAAAGAGCCCGTGGGGGGCACGGGAATGTAGATCGAGTGACATAATTTGGACGAACGAGTTTTTGGATCGGAAGCTCTTAATATATCAATGGGTTACGGCGGTTTGATTCATAGCAAGTAGTTATATTTAATTTGAAACCTACCTTATATTTACTTATTTGTTTTTTTTAACCTACTTCAGAGTTAACAGTTTTAAAAATCAAACAATTTACACCAAGACCATTAAAACATAGGTAAACGACTAAGTGCTCGACATGCTAATGCCAAATAGATGACATTTGTATAAAACTAAATAAGGCAACTATTGGGCGTGTAGATACCTTACGTGCAAGAAAGTAGGTACTGATATCTATTACCTACTCGTATGATAAGTACTCTAGTTACCTAACATAACATGTCTTTATAATTGTAGAGCAAATCAGTGGGGATCAAATGTAATGTCGGGGTGGTTTCCGCAATTATCCACTAATTTCTATGTTTTACGACATTCGTGTGTTTTCACGTAGATAATAAAAGCCTAACCTAGGTAATAAACTGTGGTATTTGTTCCCGGGGCGAGGAGACAGGTCGCCGCGCAAGAAGTCGCGTGCGCGCCACTCCGCGTCTCGCCAGTAAAAAGATAATAGCTACTCTCCAAGCTGTAAACGAGGAGGGTCAGATTCCACGTACACACTGAATTAATTATTTCAGCGAACTAATGCACACTTTGAGCTTATCAACGTTGCTTTAATTAATTTAATAGTCAATGTCCAATTCAAAACCGCTTGTTTTTTTTATAAAACATATGAAACATATTCCTTATTCATGCTTTTGCGTGCTTGTTTGTGTATTTTGAAAAACTTTGACTTTGTTAATTGGTGACAATGATTTTATGATTCAATCATAAATTAAGTCGTGCCCGTTTTAACAAACGGTTGATTTACAGCTTTTGACAATGAATGCAAGAATTACATTCGTTCAATTAGTAAAAGGGCTTCAGGGAATGTCACTCAAAATTGGTTACGCCTGGCTAAAAATGTAGCAGGCTTTTGTCACACACTGTTGAAAAGGGACAAAGTTTCCAAATAAGTACAATGTGGAACAATGGCAGCACCCGATGTCTTGTTTACGAAACACACTTTGCGCGAAATAATAGTCGTATGAATACCACGAGCCCACCGTGACGGGACAGAGCCAACGGTTTGGGAATGAAGCAATAAATTACTTTCCAACACCTCTGTAGGGTAACAGACAAATATCAAACAAAATATAATCAATACGTCTTCACTTACAAAACGCTGACGTTTAGAACTGTGCTCATTTTGTTACTCGCATTAGGTAGGTGCAAGAGAAACAGCTGCCTGTCCTATCACATTAAGTAATAGGTAGAAATCTACGCGACTAGACATTACTAAAGAAAGTAAGTAACATTTTATTAATTAAATGTATTATTTGCGTTAATTGAATGGACTTTCATAGTTTAACACCAGGCTTCGTCCTATTATTTGTTTGGTCGTAAACCAGTATCTAAAACTACAAAAATACAAAAAACAAAACAAATACAAAAATATGTATTTTGAAACAAACAAAATAGTTTTCTTGTATGGAGTTTTAGTTGATTAATTTATATTCGCCATAAATTATTACGCGTCCACAGTAACGCAATTTGAGGGACAAAAGGGCATTGTTGTATTTTTTGTAACAAAAGTTAGTTCGTGTGTCAAGGCATTGAATTTTATTATTACTTTAAAGCCCTTTTTTAATTTGATTCTGTTTTGTTTTCAAATACTTACCAGCATTTGGTGCAATCAGGCTGGACGAAACACATGGCATGCTGTTAATTATAGTAGTGAACCTGTAGAATGGTAAGTACCTACATAAAAAGTAAAACACCCTATAAAATTTTCATTTCTCTGAGCTACATGCTCGTATACCGGGTGTGGCCTCTAATACGAGCTAAAAATTAAAACATAGATCGTCCTCGTCAAACTGAACAACATTAGTTCAGCGACTTTTAAAAATAATGGAGTCTTTGAATTTTCCTTTTTTCATACAAATTAAATACTGCTATAATATCAATGTATACGCCATCCTAGAACCCAACTGACGTCACCTGTCACGCTACAAACATTAAGCATTTTGCTTTACATTGCTTCTTCGAATAAACTTAAAACGGGCTCGCACACACGATCAGAGGATCGTAAGCAGAGGCTTACCACCACTGGCAACCACGGCTACCTGATTTAAAAATGATCATGCATAAACGTAACTTATGTGTCAGTCAGTCATGGAACTGCATGAACACACATTTGTTGCATAAATGTAGCTCTTTATGACGGTGGAAGCATTCTACACTTCCACTGAACGTAGATATAGTTAGTGTTTAGTTATAATTTTGTAACTAAGGGACGCATACATTCCTGTATTATTATTATTCTTTTTTTAAATTTTATACTGTAGTTTTTAAGTGTTTTCTTTGTAATTATTTTATTTTGAAAAAAAAAAATACTCTGCTAAGTTTCTTGCGGCGCATTCTTCTTGGCAATGATGGTCTTTCCGAAAGCGCTGGTATTTAAAAAAAATATGTGTAAAAGTGCGTGGCCTATTTACTGAATAAATGATTTGGATTTGGATGGATAAGGTGGCGGGAGACCAATGTAATTAATTGTTTCAGTTCTTTGATCTGGACATCCGCAAAGTAACGCCTGATTCGATAAATTATTTAAAATACGCTTAATTAACAAGCTATGTTTAGAGAAACGGAACCATGCTTCATGTTTTAAATTATCCCTTTAATTGTGGTAAGGTTTTTTTGTCATTATATAAATAAGTAAGATGTCGATAATTTGTTATAAAAAAGTCGCTATCACACAGAATTCTCACGGAAATGGCAGATGTTATTCCTATCTTGCTGCCTATCTGTATGGTATTGGCTATTGACCGCTCCCGCATGACAGTATTTCATCGAGCACTTCAAAGTGAACACTCTATCAATGGCCAATTAATAAAAATTACCTCTTACATAAAACTATTAACGTCCAACAGCGCGCGTCGCCGATAAACTGATCGGAATCATCTCCGGGAACGATAATAAATTAATTGTTTTATAATGTCACAAGCGAGACGCGATAAAAACCCGACAAATGACTACGGAATTGAGACATCCCGCTATCTCCTTTATTATTAGACACGTGAACCTCTTAACGAAGAACAGCCGTCGCAAGATAAAACCTATCGAGAAATCAAAATGGCTGCGCCTTCATTTTTTCCGGTCCCAGCGTGAGCCCTATGCTAATGAGACCCAAAAACAAACATTGTTACAAGCCGAATGTGTAACATACAATAAAAATAAATTAAATAATAAAGGGAATCGTTAAAATGGAAGAAATGTCCGTAATTTATCCACGAGTCACCTTTTAGGCATTCCGTGGATGCCTTCGCGGCGGGGTCCCGCTCGCTCTAGACGCGATCTCCAAGGCGCCACAAAAAGACGCATTCAATAAGCCGTTGGCCATTACCGGACGTAATCGATGAGATAAATTAATAATAATGAAATCAGAAAGACATAGTCTTCCCTTTGCCCTATCCAAGTAGGTGCCTATGTAAGTACCTTTATACCTTCACATTCGATGATAACTTCTTGTGACAATTTATTTATGAATTTTTGAAGAACCAACAGCTATAAATATGTAGGTAAGCTTATTCTATAGTAAAAATGCAGGCTATTAATAGGATCTCACAAATAGAATAAAAATTAACTAATTACTAAGTAGATAAGTATAGTTCACGTAGATATTACTTTAGCACACTAAGGTCCAATATCATCACAGCCAAAAACACTTACAAGTCAATCAGCCATATTGTTATTTTTCTGATGTAGGAAGAGTCATAAAATGGTAAGCAATTACTTGACCGACTATATACATACCTACCTACGCCACGCACATAGCTATGAGTATTATACCACTGAAGTACTTAATATAGGCATAGAAATATTATCGTGTGTATTTTTTTCCATAGTCGATATCGTCATGCATCTATGTACTTTATGGCGTTTACGGCACATAGATGTCGATGTCACCATGTTTTGCGTTTTTAAAGGTTTTATAGGTAGAGTCATTCACGATGACGCGTGTCGTGGTTCTTATTACAATGTCATTAATGTCTAATTTTGTCAAAATCACGCGTCTTCGTGGATGGCACTAGGTAAGGTATAGTGGATTACGGTAGGTAACTACCGTAACGTAGGTGCGTTCCGTAGTACCTAGGTAATCCTACTAATATTATAAATGTGAAAGTTTGTGAGTGAGTATGTGAGTGAGTGAGTGAGTATGTTTGTTTTCTTCACGCTAAAACGGCTGGACGGATTTGGATGAAATTTGGCGAAAAGTTAGTTTATAACCTGGATTAAAATATAGGATACTTTTTATCCCGGTATTCCCACGGGATAGGGATAAAATCTCGAAATAACAACCTCTGGGCTTAGAGTCATGAAATTTGGTATGTAGGTAGTTGGACGTTTGGAATAACAGATAGGTGACTTTTTGACCCGATATTCCCACGGGATACCTAGGGATGAAATCTTGAAATAACAACCGCAGGGCTTAGAGTCATTAAATTTGGTATGTAGGTAGCTGGACCTCTGAAATAACACATAGGCTACTTTTTATCCCGATATTCCCCCGGGATAGGGATAAAATCTTGAAATAACTCGAAATAACAACCTCTGGGCTTAGAGTCATGAAATTTGGTATGTAGGTAGTTGGACGTTTGGAATAACAGATAGGTGACTTTTTGACCCGATATTCCCACGGGATACCTAGGTATGAAATCTTGAAATAACAACCGCAGGGCTTAGCCATTAAATTTGGTATGTAGGTAGCTGGACTTCTGGAATAACACACAAACTAATTTTTATCCCGATATTTCCACGGGATAGGGATAAAGTCTTGAAATAATAACCGCTGGGCTTAGAGTCATGAAATTTGGTATGGCGATTAGCTGGATATCTGAAATGACCACCTCAGAAAAGTACCCTTTAGAATAAAAAATGAATTTTGAAAATCGGTCCACAATTGACTGAGTAATCGGTGAACATACATAAAAAACACAAACATTGGAACATAGAATCTCCTCCTTTTTTGAAGTCGGTTAAAAATGAAGTTGTGTTAAATACTTGTGTTGTATAGATATCGCTTATTATAAATCAGTTTAAAAAAATACCTCGTTGAGTTTCTTGCCGGATTCTTCTCAACAGAGGTTTTTCCGAACCGGTGGTAGATTTTTCATGACATTCATAAGTAGAGCGGGTTCTGGAGGAAGTTATACTTAAAGAAACAAGTATGCAAAATACTGAGGCAAAATATGAGAACCGCATTCTGTGAATAGTTTTGAACTCAGAAAAGCTTGCAAATTATGATTCTGAATGTTGCCTAAGACATCATGCAAATGGCTGCAAATGGACTGAAAAAATGCTTTTGAGAAGAGACTCGTGGATTAGTGACAGCCTCGTGACAGCGTAAACATTTTATTTGTAATCAACACAACGGTTGCTAAGAACACGGAATGACATAGAGTTGTGGTTTTTCCAAAATAAAGAGGTTTTAGTATACAATATTTGGTTTACATATAGCGGCATCCCTTTCGCGACTTTCTTTCATTCACTTGTAAACCATTTAGACTCAGCTCTGACAAATAAACGTCGTGGTCCCAATTTCGACGTTTCAGTTTAGGTGCCTAAATTGAACTGCTCTGCGTTTGGATCGTTTATAAAAAGATCATGGTAGGCCTCCAGTTAATGCTGGGTAATATAATGCATTAACTCTTTTGTTGAAATAAGTCCGGTGAAATTTGCGGTTTCCATATACATTGTTCATTATTTCTTTAGAAACCACAATTTTTTTCAGACTTATTTCAACAAAAGAGTTAATGCATTATTACCCAGCATTAACTGAGCACGAAACACTAATTTTGTATTACCAATTTTAAGTCACCCTGTATATAACATATTATTATCTTGGTATATCATCCTGCTTATTATAGCATAGGCATTATGAATAATGTTGACTTAATTAATTAATTCAGAGAACAAGAAAACAAGTCAATATTTTTCGCTATTAGGTAGATTTAGCGCGTTCAACGCCCGCATCAGTAGGTATACTTTTTGATGCTAAACAACTAAGTATGCAAACAAATCCAAAACTTTACAAATTACTTAAATCTTTCTGCATGTACCTATTGCAAATATTACAGAGACAAATTAGATAAATGCACATTTACGCTAAAAGGTAGTATTACATACTTATTTGGATTAGGGTCGCAGGCGCCAGGCCGCGGCGCCAGGCGGCCTGCATACATTAAAATAACGCTGCCTGTAGTCGATGCTCTCTGATTCTATCATCGAGCCAAGTTTTAAACTTACTTTATGAGGGTAGTTTTTCGTAGTACCCAAATATAGATAATGCTTAGGAATATTTTGATGGTTACCACCATTAAACGGCTATTGTGATTAAAGTTATTGGTTACTTGCATACTTCAATGCAGCCTTGAATGCATGCTTGCATTCACTATTTCTTGCATACCTAATTACATGCTTGCTTACATGCTCACTTGCATGCGTGCCTTGCTTCGTTGAAATGTTTATGGTTCACGCAAGCAAAGCCGCGGGTAAAAGCTAGAAGGTAATAAATTTTAACACCACAAGAAATTCAACTAATGTACGATGAAAAACGCAATTAGTTAAAAAAAAAATTAAAAACACATGGTAGAGGTACTTAATTACCTCTAGTTACAAAAAACTTGTTATCACTTAAGATAACATCTATTCAGCAATATTAAGAAAAAGATTGTAAAAAATAACTAAGAAAAGGACCACGCTCAAAAACTTGAGCAGTAGGTAGGGATATTTAAAAAAACCGGCCAAGAGCGTGTCGGACACGCCCAAAATAGGGTTCCGTAGCCATTACGAAAAAAATAAGTAATATTTTTCTAAGGATTTCGTATTTTATACGGAATCTTCCAAGTTTAGGTATATTTTAATACCTTAGGCTGCTATTTACTCTTAAACTACTAATAATTATCAAGCAGACTTAGCCGTTATAGTTTTCCTTGAAAGTTTGATTAATTTACTAGTTACCTACCATTCTGAATTTTTTCAAAATTTTTCACCCAACGGTTTAGATTTTAGAAAGATCGATTTTAATGAAAATTTGCACTTTAAAGTTGAATATTTTGCAAACAAATCACTGAATCGAAAAATCGTTATATCAACCCTGTAATGATTTTTAAAGACCTATCCAACGATACCCCACACACTACAAGTTTAGTACAAGGTTAGTTTAGTTTAGTTAGTATGAGAAAAAAAAAACAGCCCCACTTTACGTCTATGGGAGGTACCCTTTTTTTACTTTTTTGTATTGTACTACTTTGTCGGCGTGACTGATATGTATATTCATGTCAAATTACAGCTTTCTAGTACTAACGGTCTCTGAGCTTACCCGTGGACAGACAGACAGACAGACGGACAGACATGGCGAAACTATAAGGGTTCCTAGTTGACTACGGAACCCTAAAAATTACATATTTCAGCCATTTCGAAAGATCATAGAGCCACTATAGTGTTTATATCATTAGGTATTGGCAGGATCAGTCTTATAGGTTTAGTCAGTAGGTATGTTGGCACATACGATAGTAGTAAAGCACAATTTATGTATTGGTCGACTACGTAATTCCGGCCGTTTCCGTGACAGACGACCTCGTGAAATTAGTGTACTTATATAAATCACTTGACTAAATAATTGAAAGTAGTTTTTAACTGTGTTCTTTACATATCTTGATGAATACGACTCGTAATCTATATTCCACTCTATTTACGTGTGAATGATAAAAGTCAAGACTACAGACATATCGAGATACACCTAGAGTTTACCTACCTTGCGTGTAAAAAGTTTGATCCACGGTCAAAGTTTTGTTCGACCTAAATGCGCGAAGCGCTTCGAAAAAGCCGCCGCTAGAATCGCGGCGGCACGCCTTACAATCGTTTCCGCGCGCCTTTGAATCGGTACCGTGCAGTCTTGATTTCCCATCACTAAATCTCGCTCGTGATGTCATCGTAGCTACGAAAAATTCAACGAGCTAGCTTCTCATACAGTTTGAAGCGCTCTTTTCGTCTATCTCGATATAAGGTCTGTGGTCAAGACCATTAAAAAAATCAAAGTTCAAAATTCGAGCAGATTCAATAAACGTATCAAATTTGGTTGCAAGTGTTGGTCCAACAGTAACATTAGCCACAAAGCCGTGTTATTTATGCAAGTACATATGTATTGTACTCTATTAATATATAGTAATACGTCCAATTATAGCAAGTTCCTTGAAAAAAATCTTAATTAGACGTTAACGCACGCACTGCCATACCTGACTTCCAAGGGTGCCACCGACGCAAACACAGACTAATAAGAGATACTACATATGACGCAAATATGCGTTCAAAATGTATAAATAATTATGACGGTGGCACTGGGCGAAATTCCGAAAACGCATATATGCGTCGGTGGCAGTTAATGCGTTTATCCTGCGTTAATTTATCTTTTTGAAAAGGGTGAATGTTAATGAAACAAGTATTTACTTTAATTTTTTATTGATAAATTCACATTCAAATTATAGACCACTTTGATGACAGATATTACAATATGGGAGTTCTACAGACAATTTTTTAATTATTATTTATTACTTATACTGTATCGGTACTTTTCAATTTCTAAATCTACTGAAACATTAGCTACATCGATTTTAGGGTGCGTAAATGCTTCAAATTTCAGTGTTACGAGTGAGCCAGCAATAAGTAAGTCGGAAAATAGACAATTGAAAATACAATATTACATCACTTCATTTACGATTTCCACAATACACATAATCAACGAACGTCAAAAATATTTCTATATTAATAAGACTACTACATTTAATAGTTACTGTCAAAATTATAAAATGCCTGCGTTAGAATATACCCATGGTCTCGCGCAATGGGCCCTCTAGTTGAGGTATTTCGACAATATTCCAACAGAAATCCATCTCTTACCAGCATAAAAACAGCGTGTAACAGTCATGATTGTTTGGAAAATAAACCAAAATAAACAAAGTGAAATAAATAAACATAGTATAATCCCGGACGAAAGCTTCGTGCAACATAAAACCAGAAATAAAATGTCTATCCCGACCTGACTGTAAAGTGTTAAAACACCATCTCCATGGATGATATCCCAACGAGGACAAGTCATGAACATCTTGACATGTCAGAAAATAAAATGTGACTCTTAATTACGCTAGCCGACTTGATCAAATGTGGCGCAGTGTCATTAGATTAGGTACGCATTAACTGACAGGTATTTTGTATGCCACTCAAACTAGGTTTACAGTAAGAACATAATTAAGAGGAATTACAATGCCGCTCTACGCCAGTTCATTAAATAACCTGCCCGCTCTAGCGTGAATATTAATTTGACGTATCGAGTGAAGTGTAGGAATGGTGTGTGTATGTACTGCGGAGGTGTAAGGATCAGTGAGCTGTAAGTCGGTAGAGCGGGAGTGGCACGACCCCGGGCGGCGAGCCGCGCCCTGAGATTCAGCGCCCGCGACCCGTTCGCTTGCACACCGGCACCGTCTCATCGCACTCGCACCGCACTCTTCCATCCTATCAACATTGTCGCACAAAAGCTGTACTAAATTCAGCCCGACCTTGTATTATTGCGATATAAACGAGGCGCTCTAGTACTCGCACTCTCTAACGAGACGGTCGAGCCAAATTTCGTACAACCTGCTGAACCATATATCCGTTGACAACTACTTAAGTAATAAACATGCTCGGATAAGTATGTATTTATTTGAAATTGAAATGGCTATTTAGTTTTTACTCGATTTCCGCTAACAGTTATAATATTATTTCATTATTATAGTTATAAATATCCGCTGTTCGAGGAAAACGGGACCATAGGAATCTCGGGTCCCGCGTATATCCGCGAACGTCTTATCTAAGACGATCGTCATGTCGCTTAGGTAGAGATGTGCGGGCCGGGTCCGTGAGCGGTGCGTGCGGGGCGGGGCGGGGCTTACGAGTCCCCCCACCAGTCCTGGCCGCCGCTGCTGCCGCCTCCGCCACCGCCGCCGTACGAGCCGCCGTAGTTGCCACCGTACGATCCACCGCCGCCGCCGTATGCGAAACCTTTACAAACATTTACAACTACCTCGTATACTTCATCACTTAGATGTAAAAATAACTTCGCATGTTGGTTCATCAACGATTAACAATCACAATTCTAGTTCTGAACGACAACACTACTTTGTACTGCAAAACGAGTTAAAGATGCTTACCAGAGCCAATGGAAGAAGGCCCAGCGCTGCGCGGGGGCTGGCGCGACTGCGTACGGAAATCGCGCGCGCCGAAGCCGCTGCCGCTGCCGCTGTTGAACCGGCCGCCGCCGCCGCCTCCGCCGCCGGAACGGCTGCCGGCGCGCCGTCCGCCGCCGCCCAGTCGGCCATCTGCTGCGGTGCTTGTCAGCCAACTAATCAACAATTCAATATTGTTAGTTATCGTTACGTGTGTCTCTGAAAATTTGTTCTTAGTTTTCCAATAACTGGATGCAAGCGCAGATCGCTTCATAGATCCTGACCACCTTGCACGTCCTCTTTGCCTGATTAAGACAGCACATTGTATGCCAATAAGGTGAGTAAGTCGGTATAATGGGGTTGATGCCAAAGGATGCCAAAGACGCCATAATTTAATACAGCCTTTTCAATTATCTTCAGTGCTTTTTATTTGCAGTCTTTTTAGATATAAGTTAACAGGTTTTATAAGTCTTAGTGATAATTTGAATCCAAGGGGAAAATACACACAACATCATATTATTAACATGTAAATGACATCAATACGCGACATTTACTCACTTGGGCACATCCTGCTTGGCTTCGACCAGCAGCTCGACGAGGTCGCGCGCCAGCCCGCGGTTGGAGTCGTTGAAGAATGACGTAGCGACGCCAAGGTTGCCCATGCGGCCGGTACGCCCGATACGATGCACGTATTCCTCCACGTCCGAAGGCAAATCGAAGTTGATCACGTGACGCACGTGCGGTATGTCCAGACCTGGAAGTGAGATGGACGGTTGAATGCGAGAGATAAGTTCACTAATGAATACGTACCCGGGAGATAAGCTTGGAGCAGTCGCTGCTGTGAATATTACGCAGATCGATGCTTGCTGTTCTCTCGATAGCACGGATAACGTTTAGAATTTTAGATCGACGCTATTATTAGCTAATTTTTCGATTTGTTCCAGATTCGTCATATTCCTCATTTGTCATATACGTAATGCAACCCTTTCCTAAATTTTCGTCATAGTCAGTAAATTATTGTCTAATAACCGTAGTACGGTCAAGGGCATAAATCCATACTAATATTATAAATGCGGAAGTGTGTGTGTTTGTACGTTTGTGTGTCTGTGCGTTTGTATGTTTGTCCGCGGGAAAAAGCTAGTATGTTACCAAGACGTCAAAAATATCTATACACCTTTTTGCCACTAAAAATAAGGTCGATGTATAAATATTTTGACGCTATGGCTGTATATAAATATATACTAAGCGGCACAAAATTTGGCCCACCCTTCATACAAAATCACTCATTCTGCATACATTTGAGGGCCAGATTTTTTGCCGCTCAGTATATTTTTGCATTCGACTGTACAAAGTAATTACTTAGTACAACCTGTCCTAATACTTATTAATCCTGTAAGCATGTGATTTTATTTAACTGTGAAATGACAAGTTGGAATATGACTAGTTATCGAGGAGGAAAGGTGGTTTTCCACCGGCGAGGCGAGATGAGACGAGGCGTGACGAGAATTGAAATTTGTATTGCGGCGCCCGCGGCGGGTCGCGGCAGGCGCGCGAAAATGCATACAAATTTCAATTCTCGTCTCGCCTCGTCTCGCCTCGCCGGTGGAAAATCACCATTAAAGTGTCGAATTAGCAATATGCGGATCAGAAAGAAACAAATCTTTCATCATATTTGCACGAAAACAACGCCTTAACAAGCACACTAACTTGTATGCAATGCTCTAAATAAAGCCCACGCGTATTTCCTATTGCGATTACAATGCTATATTTTTTTATTGTGATAACACATCGTTTCTGACATACTACAGGTTCAAGTTCAAGTAAAGAGGATACTTACCTCAAACTCGAAATAGAACTTAAAGGGTCTGACTGGTCTCCCGTAGTAAAACTGCCGCTGGCTGAAATCTTTCTTATGTGTGTTTATTTGTCTCAATATAAGTTTTTTTTTCTAATTTTAAGTCTGGAAGTCTCTTGGTTTAGACAAAAAGTTTTTTTAGCCAAAGTAGTGGTCCGATTTCACTGAAATTTGGATATAATGTAAATAATAACAACTTCCAAAAAAAAAAAAAGTTCCGCCTCATTCCCATAGGCGTAAAAATCGACTTTTAACTAAATAAAATCAATACTTACGACATACAGAGTAAAAATGTCATATTAATTGCACACACTCAAAAATCATCGTCATTCAAGAATATTACTGATATGCCGCCCAGTAAAACCCTATAATTTTCGCAGACAAAGGCCCGGGAAACAGCCAGTCATATGACAGCGCTCTTTTTCAAGGCTTGTTGGTATGGCATGGCAGAAGACAGTTAATAAACAGCGAGGTTTAGGTGTTCTGACCTCTGGCGGCGACGGCGGTAGCGACCAGGATGGGCGTCTGTCCGGTGCGGAAGCGACGCAGCGCCTCCTCTCGCTCGCGCTGCGTGCGGTCGCCGTGGATCGACGTCACCGGGTACCCGTCGTTGTCCAAGTATTCCTCAAGCTGGTCAGCGCCTGTCGCCATAACAAAAACATTATACACTGCCTAGTGATTCATCGAATAGGCTTTTATAGGGTTGCGATCACCTGTTCTCGCTAAATGCACACTTCAAATACCTGACATTGGGATTAAATCAGCTATTAAAATATAAATTGCCAATGGATTAGGTTCGCTTGAAGAAAGTATAAGAAATGGAAGCTCTAGTCTATCATATTTGAAGTAAATATGTGTAGTAGGCAAAGTTGAATGTTGCATACAACTAGAAGCAACAACTGCTATAAATAATTCAAATATAAATTAATTGAGCGACTTTTGTTATTCTAAAATGAAAGAAACAAGCGGTATACCTTTCTTAGTCTCCACGAACACGAGAGTAAGCTGATCCTCCTCGGGGCGCGAGTTCTTCAGTAAGTTGGAGGCGTTCAGCAAATCCAACAAGAACGAGCGCTTTTGTGACTCTTCTACCCAGACCACCTAGCAAACAAATACACATGGTCTTAAAAAAAACTGTAGTATGATTTAATCCACATTAAAGCGTGAAATCTCTTTAGTTATTTCTATGATCCTCAGTAAATTCAATACAATTTACGATTTCATTTTTTTTGTAAGTATTAGGAGGCAAACCTAGCATGGGTGACAGCACAATCAGTGTTACCAACCTTCTGGGTGATGTTTTCCGACGTGGACCCAACGCGTCCGACCGCGAGGAAGACGTAGTTGCTGAGGAAGTCCTGCGCCAGCACTTGAATCTGCTTGGGGAAGGTCGCCGAGAACATGAGGGTCTGCCGCTCGCCGGTCTTGGGCATGGTGTGGTACTCGACGATCTTGCGGATCTGCGGCTCGAAGCCCATGTCCAGCATGCGATCGGCCTCGTCGAGCACGAGATGGCGGCAGTGGTCGAGCGCCACGCGGCCGCGCGCCAGCATGTCCACCAGCCGCCCGGGCGTCGCCACCAGCAGGTGGCAGCCGCGCTCCAGCTCGCGGAACTGCTCGTGGATCGGCGACCCTCCGTACCTGCGCAATGCTCAAATCAGTGCTTCGTTATCAGTGCGCCTGCAGCGGACGGTGGGCCATTATACAGATTTAGTGAATGTTTTGCTCACATTTTGTCGGAAAAGTTCGTATTTATCTTGTTTTTTACCTTCAGTTAACTTATTGAGAAAGCAAGATGAATACGAACTTTACCGACAAAATACGATGGAAAAACATTATTCAATAGATCTGTAATAACCAGAGCCCGGAATTTTCGCGGCATTTTTGATCTGTCATAGTGACTCCTCACTTATCGACTCTACCTAAACGATATCGATAATAATAATATCGTAAAATTCGTATTCATCTTGCTTTATCATTGTTTCATTGCCTTATGCATATTTATATCGGCCAAGAGCGTGTCGGACACGCCAAAATAGGGTTCCATAGCCATTACAAAAAAATATAAGTTAATTTTTTTTAAGGATTTCGTATTTTACACGGAATATTCCAAGTTTACGTATATTTTATACCTTAGGCTGCTATTTACATCATTTATTGAATGGGGGGGTTGGCATCTTTTTAACTTTTTAATTTTTCATCAAGTCAATTATTTTAAGTTAAAAAGGCCATGGAAATGTTGGCACAAGTCATACAGCCATGTCTAATCTTTTTGTTGGCTCTTAAATATTTTGGGGTGGAAAATACAGCGCCAGAAAGCATAAGAAAAATCTTGGAATAAAAAATTTTACAATAATACAAGACAATGTTTATTCATTATTCATCATTTTTTGAAAAGCTTTATATTAGGAATAGCAATTAGGCTTCGTATTAGTTAAACGGACTCGCAAGCTCGTCCGTTTAATACTCATACTCAGCCAGCAATTGCCTACTTCCAGGCCACGACATTAATCTACTATTAACATGTTGTGTATCGATATATTGATATTGGATATCGGAAGTCGATAAGTGAGAAGTCACTATGGCAGATCAAAAATACCGGAATATTCCGGGCTCTGGTTATTATAGATCTATTGAATAATGTTTTTCCATCGTATTTTCTCGGAAAAGTTCGTATTCATCTTGCTTTCTCAATTAGTTTACTGAAGCTAATTGAAAAAACCGGCCAAGAGCGTGTCGGACACGCCCAAAATAGGGTTCCATAGCCATTACAAAAAATATAAGTTAATATTTTTTTAAGGATTTCGTATTTTATACGGAATATTCCAAGTTTACGTATATTTTATACCTTAGGCTGCTATTTACTCATATTTGAGAGGGGGGGGGGGGGGGGGAAATTTGCACTTTAAAGTTGAATATTTCGCAAACAAATCACTGAATCAAAGGTAGTCTTAAAATACTTATCTAACAATACGCCACACTATAGCGTTGGATGAGAAAAAAAATACCCCCATTTTATGTATATGGGAGCCACGCTAAAAAAAGTTTTTTTTTATTGTTCTATTTTGTCGGCATAGTTTACATATATATCCGTGCAAAATTACAGATTTCTAGCGTTGATAGTCCCTGAGCAAAGCCGCGGACGGACAGACAGACAGACATGGCGAAACTATAAGGGTTCCGTTTTTGCAATTTTGGCTCCGGAACCCTAAAAAGCAAGATAAATACGAACTTTTCCGACTAAATGTGACGGCAAAATATTCACTACATCTGTATAATGGCCCACCGCCCGCTGCAGGCGGAGCGGACTACGTAAATACAGAGTCCGTTTAACTCGCAACAGCGAACTGTGCTTCCACTGAATAACCAGTCATGTCATAAGCTTGTTAATCCGGTCCGCAAAGACCTCCGTTACCGCTCATAACCTTTTTTAGTGGAAGGCGGGCATAAAATAAGATTTCCCCACCGTTATCGTTAACACTTTAGTGATTCTATGGTCTTTGGCAGTAAGTAAATATATCAGTTGTCATATGAGTTACGTAATAACTGTAATATAATCTGCAGTGACGATAGAGCATAGATAGGTTTTTAACGCCCACTTGTAGCGGATGAAGGCTTTTAGGAGGGCAGTGGCAAAATAACGTTCAGACAAAATTGGAAGGTAGGTTAGCCAAATATGTGGTCTACCACCCTAAAGTTGATAATCGTTTGCATGTTATAAAACAATAATGCCAATAGACTTGAAAGTTCGACTTTAGCGACATATTCATTTGATAGGAACTTGTTTAAAAATTGATAGACCACTTCTTTGGCTGCTGGTACTACTTTGTAAACATGAGAGGGGGCGATAGGATGAGTTTTGAATGAGCACCTATCTATGCCATAGAGCATGTACAAAAAGTATCAAATCGAACCGTTTTGTGACAAAACGAACACTGCAAAACTGCGAAACCAACCATCAAACATCGACGCTCATAAAAACAATAGCAGCGCATTGCAGTTATACTTACACAACGCAGGGGCGCACTCGGGAGCGGTAAGCAAACTTGCGCGCTTCGTCGAATATCTGCGTGGCGAGCTCGCGAGTGGGAGCCAGAACCAATCCAAGTGGATACTGCTTTCGCCGGTTGTACGGGCTGCAACAAATAACTTTCGTTCTAAAACTTGGAACATTGAGCGAGATATGAGGTTGCTGCCAGTCACACCCAGCTAAGAAGTCTTTGAAGGTATGGTAAATTGCTGATTTTACATGCATCATTGTATATTGAATTGCAAAAAGTTGGGACATGTTAACCAGTTATTAACTATGCAAATTATGCATACACATGGTTATTTTTTGACAACGGAAAATTTTCTTACTATTATTAATAACGCCACCCTTGGACGTATGTTTATGTATACTAGGGGATCAATCCATATGGGTCAGTATGGGGAAATCATAAACTAGAAGAGATAGCGAAATCTGTTCATAGAAACCATGGCATCAATTTTAGGATAACAAAAAAACAGCTCTCTCAGTTAGCTTCAGTACCCATCGTACAGCCGTACATTTTTGATTTTGACATACATGAGACACTAAATAACAAATTTTATAATAATCAACCATGTTTTTATATATAACATAGGCCAATGATGATGACAATATTAATGGATATGAAAATGACAATAATTAATACTTCTCGGCGGAAAAACAACATGCACATTTATTTTGTACATCTGAACTTGTAACTCACCCCGTGTGCTTGACAGGCCCGGCTTCGTACATCTGGTTGAGTATGGGCACTAGGAAGGCGGCGGTCTTCCCGGAGCCGGTCTGCGCGCACGCCATCAAGTCGCGGTGCGCGAGCACGATCGGGATCGCGTACTTCTGCACCGGCGTCGGCTTGTCGTAGCGGGCGTGGCTTATGTTCGCGCGAGTTATTTCCGTCAGGTTAACGTCCTCGAACTGCGAAAATGCAAATTTATTATTTAACGAGAAATCTTTTATTGATTGAAAATAAGTTTTGCACGTTATAATTATCCTCGTGAGTCCTTGCATACTAAAGTACAAAACAACAGTAAGAATAATGGCCGAATGTACTTTATATAGCACAAATTGTTCATTTAATAAAGAATTTTGAGAATTTTGTAATGATATTATTAGTATAAAATTACACCCCAGGGCAAAATTATACAAACAAAGTTGTTTTTCTTAATATTTAAAACTATAACGGTTCCGTTTTTGCCATTTTGGCTCAGGAACCCTAAAAATGAATCGCCGAAATGTATGTACGCGCATAACTTCCGAACGACAGCACCGAATTTAATAACAATTTTTTTGTTGTATACCTTTTCGTCAGGACAAGGTTTGTGCTAAGCAAAATATAAGTAGTAAAATATAAGATATTTGTGTTTTTTTTAATCACTTTTTTTATTGTCATATAGCTTGTTTCCATGCTTTTGGCCTGGCGTGTAAGTTGTAACTCTACTCATATCTGTAACTGATTATGTTAAAAACATACTTGATTTAAGATAACTAAATATGTTTCATGTATAACTAACAGTTACAAATATCCTATGAACTCATTTATTAATCTGATAATTCTGGGAAATGGACGCCTTCAACATCGCTCTTGTCAGATATTTATAATTGATATAATATACTTGGTAATAATCAATTGATTAGCAACAATGCAATTGACTTGACTCAAAATGACATGTTGTTTATATTTAAAAATCCCCGCGCGAGCAAAAGAAAGTTGTCCTATGCTATGATTTACTTGTTTTTGATTCACAATGATCTTATATTTCTCCAACTCAACCTTCCTTCGTTAACAAAAGGTATCATCAGGTTAACATGCGAGACAAAAGGACACGTTGTCATTCAACGCACTTCATGCATGCATTCAGTTTCGATGTCAACGAGTTTATTTAGAGTTGCGTCGACGTTTAAGAAGGGTTTGGAATTATACTGACCACGAATGACGTCACCAATTTTAACATTGCGCAATGAATGTTCACGATGTATTTTATCTAGAAATATAGACTAGCTCATTAGTTGCCGTATGGCAGTTAGTTTTAATGTTGCACTTACAATTGTGGTTGAATTGATTACTTAATGATTACCAGTTGAAACATAAAAGTATTATGTTACCAAGTCAGTTGTGCATCTGCAAGTAGTTGGCACTGTCATAAATGCCAAATAGAAATCTGAGTCAAGCACAAGCTACTTTCATTGAAGCGTGCTAGTTATACATAGGCGTGTATGTGTTTTAACTTACGCTTAGCGCCTAGTAAGTATGTGTATATTGGGTATAATATAATCCCTAAAAATAATTTAAGAGATGCCCTCTAACAGTAAACTCAAACCACTTAATTTTTATAGTATAATCAAAGCCACATATAGCTCACCTTGGCAATGACCCAATTTACGGATTAACTCACTATATGGAAAACTACAAGGTATTCATCCATATCAGATAGGATTTTGACATATACTGGTTTGTTGGTAAAAGAACACTCGGCAGTGGTGGCACAGAGATAGATATGCAACCATGACTTCATTGCTAATACACTTTGTGATCATATTTTTAGGGGTTGCGTGCTGGAGAAAATAGTGCTCATTAGATTTCGTAACCAATTTGCTCAGAATGCTATGCAAAACGTCGAATGCTGAATATGTCAATCTGTCAACAACGTAAAATAGCAGCAGCTGTAACTTTTCCGACCGTATTTCGTATTTTAAATATTGAAAACTAGTTAAAATATAGTATTTCGTATTTTATATTTCAAATACACGACTTAAAAATATTTTGTATGTCATATTTTAAATACATGTGATTTTGTATTTAAATTTAAGCAAAGCATGCATTTTTCGCAGCTTTATATGTATGCAAGCTGTCTTCAAATATTGCAAATCGAATTTCACCCACTTCTAGTGATCGAAATGAAATGCAAATACAGTCCTCGAAAAGCACAACCACCAAAAATCTTGTGTTAAAAATAAAAGAAGAAGTTTTCATTAACCCAATGGCAAGGGCTATCGTTTTTTGTCTTTCTAGATGGCGCCACTGTTGCGTGAGGTTTTTAAGTGTGGCTTTCCAAGTCTGTTATACGGGCGTGAAAACAAAGTTTAGATTAAAATCATATTTAATACACCTTAAAACCGTATCATAAAAATATCGAGCAACCACACTGTTGCGTAGTCCCGTTTTGTTTGGAAAAAAAGGGAGGACGGAAGTTTCCGAAAGACAAAACTGTCTCAAAACACAGACATTCATTGCCCCGTAACGCATGATTGCCATGATTAATTTCAGGTAATGCAAAATATTCACAAAATTATTCTAATTATAAATAAACTCGCGTAGCTCACCCAAAAACTATGAGAATTGAAATTCCGGAGACCTCACGCCTCTACGTCGACCTAGCGCCTCTAGCGGCGAATTCATACGCGATAGCCCTCATTATTACTTGTTAATATTATAGGCAGTTATTAACTTACGCTTGTAATAAAGTCCGGTACGCGGTCGCCGCTGGCCTCAACTGGGATATCCTCGTATTTGGAGAAGTTGATGCCGGTGTTGCCGGTGCCAAACAACTCCAGCTCCTGCCGCTCGTCGCGAGGTAGCGGGATCGTCCAGTCATTCTGACAAAAAACATGCCCTTCCTTACTACTAAAGCCTATGTATGATGCTGGAGACTCCACAATGCCATTTTTGGAATTAAAACAGAAAACCAAAAGTAAAAGCTGGTAAAATAATATTTTTCCTTTTTATTCCCTAAAACTAGAACAGTGTTGAAAAGTTGAATGAAATGGATTAAGATTACATAAAGATAAAAACCTAAGAGAATGCCAGATGAATACCCCTTTAAGAGCATGCCTCAGATGAACATCTCTAACATATCCGAAAATCATTGGCACTGACACATTTCAGGATACTACTTGAAGAAAGCTGAGCGAGGTACAGTCGGAGTAAAAAAGGTTCGTCACCCTAAGATCTATTTTCTCTTGCTCAGTATGAGCGCTAATCTGCTTTACCGATTGAGTAGGACATACTGCGTCAACCTGTCAACCTGCTAAACATAATCAGGTGACCATAGCAGCCCTACCACTACACCTTGGCACTGACAAACACTGACAATTAAATAGAACATTATTTGATTGAAACTTTGTTTATTACTAAGGTTTTGTATTGATATGAAACTAGATATATGTTAGAGGTGTATATTATTTTGACCCATGTTATCATGTCAAGTAAGTGTTATTTGATATGCACTTGTCTACTTAGTACATTGGTTTCAAAACGTAGAGTCTATGACTTTGTAAAGGAATCAATTTAATAACTGACGAAGGTTTTCCTACCCCCACTGTACCTACACGTTAGTGTGGAACACTTGCCACTCTTGTCTTCTTAGTAGATATAAGTCTATTTTTGTAACACTAGTCAGTCCATCAGCCGCGTAGCGACAAGGTCACGTATCGAGGCCGCCATTCGCTATGCGTAGCGGGTAAGTACGCAGCTTGAAATTAAAGACGGTCACTGACTCTTGGGTCAAATCTGAGCAAGAGGTCAATAGAGTTGGTGGTTAAAGTCTTACTGTGAGCCCTTGAAGACCTCTTTGACTAGATATCTGAATGATGTCCAAATACGGCCAGGTACTAATTTAAAAATACTGAACATAAGCTAACAACCTTTATAAATAAACGAGTCTGCATATTTTAAGCATCTTGAGCTCCTTTAAGAATCTGTCATACTATTTACTGTTTAGTAATAAATGTTTTGGGCTTTACCTCGTCCCTGCGAGAGCTCGTGCGGCGGACGTCGTCGGAGGCCCAGCGCGAGTTGCCGCGGTCGTCCGAGCGTGGCTCGGGCTCCTTCCAGCGGTCGTTGCGCGGCGGCGGCGGCTCGTTGTAGTCTTCGTCACGGCGGATGTCCCGCTCCATGCCGCGCTCGCGCCCGCCGCCGCTGCCGCCGCCGCTGCCGCCTGCGCTACCGCCTCCGCTGCCGCCACCGCCTCCGCGCCCGCGGTCCCCCCATCTGTCGTTCTCAGCCCAGCGATCTGAGTCGCCATTCTGATATCCTGAATCGCGACCTGCTCAAATAAATTGTGTCAAAAGATAACAATATGTACCCGACCAACACGGGTGTGATTTCTCGAAATTAGCTATAGGCGCCAAGCAAATTGTGGGATAATCGCTTCGAATCAATTGCTTGGATGGAGCATAGTGAGAACCAAAATATAGATAAGAATTGTTTGACCATTTGCACTGCAAGCAAAGCATGTGTTTAAAGCTTTTTTTTTTACTCTATTCTTTAGCACAGTTTCCAACGCGAACGGAGACTCATTATGACTTAGTTCAACTCACATAGATCAAATTTTACATAGGTTCGGTGCAAGTACTTTCATGTACCTGATTGTTGTTGTATGTAAAACTGAGTCAGTATGGAGTCCGCTCCGCTCGCTGTGTAAATTGGGCTTTTCAATCACATTTAACTTCGCAGGGCTCATACTTCATCAAAAATCTTTTGTACTAAAAGTTCTATTGTAGTCCTTCGGTAGCAATACTTATTTAGCACTAGTCCTTAATTCAGCTTTTTAAGTCTGTTACATAAAATAAAAGAAAAATTGTTTGCTCCTTTTCTGTTAGGTTATCTAATCACTAAAAAATAGGTGAACAGTATAACACACAATACATACTTTCTAACACTGTACAAAGGAATGCATGGAATGTATTACAAAATCAATTAGAACATAAATATTTGAAGGGCAATATAATTTTGTCGGTTAATTTTGGAAGAAAAAAAAACTCATAAGAAACCATGCAGATTTTGGTTGAAATTTTGTTTACTTGTATTGTCATCCAAGTTTAATACTATTATGTACTGTACCAAATTTTAATGCAATCCAAAACGTTTTATAACCTGATTTTTCTATTTAAATAACAATTATTAGGTATAATATATTTTATTTTTGTGTCTTATTCTTGACATAAATAACACAGATTTACAGATAAAAAATAAACATCCTTATGAGAACACATTGTTTTTGGAACTATGTTAATTTTTACTCATAAATTTTTCGTAGGATTCTGTTGGCCCATATGAATAAAGAAAAGTATAAGAAATTGTTCATTCGCCATGATTAAAGTATTAGCATATAACTGACGACCGGATGGCTAAGTGGTTAGAGAACCAGACTACGAAGCTTGAGGTCCTGGGTTTGAATCCCAGCCGGGGCAGGTATTTGTGTGAATAACACAAATGTTTGTTCTCGGGTCTTGGATGTTTAATATGTATTTAAGTGTGTATTTATCTATATAAGTATGTTTATCCGTTGCCTAGTATCCATAGTAAAAGCTTTGCTTAGTTTGGGACTAGATCAATTGGTGTCAAGTGTCCCATGATATTTATTATTTATTTATTTATTATAACATGATAATAATAATATAAAGTGTATACCTGATAAATTGCAAGTCAATTCTTATATTTTTCTTTATTCACCTGGCCCATTGTCCTTCGAGTATTTATATAAAGTAATTAATATAGGTAACAAATGTAGGTATATTTTATAAAACTCCTATTCTTTTACATTCCATGCACTATTCTCTGAATTTTGAACTAATTTACTATAAGTACTGGACAAGTCAGAGCAAAGCCCTGAGAACCCTGTATATCTATCTAATATATGATATTTTCGTGTCACAGTGTTTGTGACCAAACTCCTCCAAAACTGGCTTGACCGATTTTTATGATTTTTTTTATGTATATTCGGTAGGTCCTACGCGGACGGAGTCGCGGGCAACAGCTAGTTATAAATATAAAACACAAACATGGCTAGAAGTTGAGCTGTTGAAAGTCCATGTATGATTTAATAATCATTTCCTACAGTTCGTTCTCATTGAAGCAGAGGTCAATAGGTGACTTTGATAACAACTGTCAACTGGCACGATGCAAACCTCACACCTTGTTCCTAACTACTGATTCTGGCTTTAAAGGTCAAAAGAGAAATGTATTGAATTCATTCTTGTTACTGCTCTTGTACAATATTTTGTCAAATATCAATTAAAGGCAGAAGCCCTTGGGAAACAAATTAATTCAAGTTATTAGTGCGACCGCCTTACCAACACAATAAATTGCAGTGCAAAATCAGCCAGTACACTATTGATAATATCTGTAGTCATACTTTTTTTTTTGTAGATAGGGTGTCCACATTCCAGCAACATTGTAGTGTAATCGTGGCACTGACTTGGCCAGGAATTTTCCATCATATTTTGCTGATCTTGCTTGTTAGTAATTGGAACCTGTTACATTAATATGAGACTAGCCTAGCTATCTATGAGTATAGCGTGACAAAGAAATTGAGCATTACCGCGGTCCCTGCGCGGGTATCGCGAATCGTAGCCGCGATCGTAGTCATGTTCGCGGTCGCGGTCGCGGTCGTCGCGCCGACCACCACGGTCGTAGCCTCTAGAGCCGCCTCCCAATGATGAACGGTTGTCTCTTGACTCGCTAGGACGCTCGTCTAAGCTTGAACGCTTAGACTCTTCCCCTGAACACAAGTTAGTCTCATGTAACTAATTCTAAATGCTTGTGACTACCTTCCCTTGAAGTCATTTAAACATTAACACATTTTGCTCACCCTCATGGCAGTGTTGCGGATAAAGCAACATTTGTTTCAAAATAATTAAGGTACAGCAATCATAATAATAGCATATACCTAAATAAGATCTAGTCTTAACAGTCGACTCACACTTGGCCGGTTTTTTTTATTCACACGTGGTAACTTAGTTATTTTGGGTACAAGAAAATAAATTCCAAGGCCTGTTAGTCTACCCTGTATACCATAAAAGAAAAAAAAACACCTTAATGTATAACACACTGAATTACAATAGTTTTCACAACTTCTTTCTATCACATGGTATATAGCCTCCTGAGGCCCGAAATATACATATAAAAATTTTGTTTTCACAATTTGAACCAAATGTCAATCAAGTAAGGTTCAAATTATTATTTTTTATATTACGCCAGGCCCCACGAGGATAGGATAAGGGTAGAAAGATATTATGATGAATGTGGTTTAGACTATGGTTTTAGGGATTACAAAGTTACAGTTTCTAAATATTTAAATTTTGCTAGATACCTACATAACATTATGAATGTATGCCATTGTTGTCTGCAGTGATAGGAAATTTTATAGATAAAATGTCAATGTGCCAATTTTTAATCTTGTTCTGTTAAAAATTCAAGCAACTGAATATGATGAATACTAAATGAAACAAACCAAATGCTTAAAAAGCCTAGCTCAGGCTACACATACAAAGTCACAAAGATATACTTTTACTTATTTTATCCTTGGACTTGTTAGTTATTTTTTAGATAAGAGAAAAAGTGCTAGTTCTAAATAAAATTAGGAACCTACTGATGTGTATATAACTAGCATGCTTAGCTTAGCTGTGTTGTGCTGAGCCAGCCACCATCATATTAATGTTTCATGGAATACATTGGTAATATGGTCTTACCGTGTGAAGCGTTAGGCTGCAACTGCCGACGCAGAGGCGGGGGGATGTAGGGGTTAGCACTCTTAGGAGCTTGGTGCTGCAAGTCCAGACCAGCAAGCTGAAGGACAAACATGAAAAATCATTTTTTATTTCAGGTCAAAGTCGAAGTCCTTTATTGCATTTAGGCTATAACAAGCACTTATAAATGACAACAAAAAAATTACCACCGGTTCGGAAAAAACCTGTTGAGAAGAATCCGGCAAAAAAACCTACCTCGTTGACAAGGTATATGTTTAGGAGGTAGGTATTGTGGCAGCACTATCAACAGGGTCAGTGTTGGCCAAGTGTTTGTACCTGACTAATGGATAGAAAACTAATAGGTAGTATATTTAATTTTGTGAAATTTATGCTCTTGTGTTAGCACCTACTTTCTCACAGGCTGATAAAACTGGTTTAGGATGTGTTTGTGTTGTTTAACTTTGATCATTCATTGAACTTGTTAAACAGATTGCAACCATCTTAATTAGATTACTTATAGGTCAAAACTGAAATAGCTTTCAAAGTGCCTCTTACATTTTACTAATACTTAATAAATTAAATCAGTTCTGAAACCTAATTACCTATTGTAATAATAGGTAAAAGTATGGTCAGTTAGACATGAGCATGACTAAAGAAGCATAACCAAATACCCATTATATATAGGTATACCAACTACATTTTTAATTAAAC
Organism: Choristoneura fumiferana; assembly: GCF_025370935.1. Lineage (NCBI taxonomy): Eukaryota > Metazoa > Arthropoda > Insecta > Lepidoptera > Tortricidae > Choristoneura > Choristoneura fumiferana. Next base: position 14,690,061 of record NC_133472.1, read on the forward strand.
TAAGCAATAGTACTAAAAACATCATTATACCATTGATATATGGCTAAAGGTGAATATTCTCTAAAGCACTTTAAATCAAATTAAGTATCATAAAAAAAGAAAAATTATAAAAAAAAAAAATTGTACACAACCTTAAGACTCGGTAGACGCGCGTACAATACTTAAATATACACCCATGGCTGTGTACAGGCCCTTCTATGTTTCAAATAAAGTTTGAAAAAGATAGCTATTCTAAATAATTCCCTAATAGAAAATTGTATTCGTGCGATGTGTAGTTCCGCGCCATGACATGCAATTACTATACGTAACAATGACCTCACGGTAATATGAGTTTCGAAAGGCACCTGCTATATGTCCAAAGCAAAGAAAGTAAGAAAATATACCAGAAATTTAACGCTAGCAAACTAAATCAAATGCTTCTAGAGCCAAGTCGCCATGTTGGTTATTGCTAGCGGGACACGTAAAGTGGAACTGAGATTCTCATTTCCATAGCATGTTAGGTTAACTTCCTCATGACTGAGAAAACCTATGACATATTTGCAAGGTTCGATTTAGGCTTTACTCAATATATGGATTTTACTCCAATACAAGGAAAAATCAATACAAAGTGGACACGAGGTACCGACCTGCTGCTCTAGACCTGTTCCATTTTGGTTGGTAACATTACTCATATTACTACCAAGCGGTACGTTTTTTTGGGAACTTTTCTCCAAAATACTATACAATTACAGTCTACAATTAATTTTGCACCAACACAAATTCACAAAATCACATGAAAAGGCTTCAATTTATCCTCCGAAATCACTTTTCATTCGCAGTTATTGTTCTTCACGGAATTGACGGAATTATACGGGGATCATTCACTCACGACAATGTTTTCACTTTAAAATAAAATTACCTCAAATTACGTTCGAGTAGACGTATTTTAGATCCGCCACGTTTTGATTTTGTTGGTTCAATTTAATTAAAAATATTACACAATATGTTATAACTTGTTTAAATCACAATATAAAATATGTTTAACACTAAATAGTAAAGCATATCGTTAACGAATTCAAAATAATGAATGTTGCTCTGTCATTGGAAGCCATGAATAGTACTCACAAATGGGTAATTCAGCGAAACGGCAACACTGTGGAATGACAAAACTGCTTTACCGTAAGAGTAGCTCATTTCCGTTTTTAGTTTTACTATCCAGCAACAGATGGCAGTTTAAAATTATGGCCAATGCCCATAGCTAATAAATTAAAATTGAATACTATTGCCGTATGGTCTAAGGTCCGAACTTAAAAAGATCTTCACCGGTCTGATAATAGAATGAATCGTTTTTATAAAAAAAATTGTATAGTAGAAATGGGTTTGCTAAAAAAACTCTGGACTGGCTATTTTTAATTACTTTTTAAAATAGTTATTTGTGCAACAAGAGAGCAAAGTGGTTTTTTGTCGCGAGTGTTGATTTTGAATCACGAGTAAGCGATGGATTCTATGATTGAATCACGAGCGTAGCGAGATGCAAAAAAACTTTGGTCTCGTGTGACACTTACAACTTTTCACCTCAGCAGCGAGAACATAATTTAAAGGTTAGAATAAACCACATATACCTACCTATTTACAAAACCAATACAAAAACTTTAAAACATCCGATATAATAATCCGATTATTAAGAAACAAATTAGTGTAGTAATCACATTTAAAACCACTCCACTCAAAAATGATACGTACAGTCATAGGCGTATATAGGGGTGGGTACTGCCCACCTCAGGATGTTGGGCTACCGATTCAAAATTCTATAATACCTACTGATATCTTCACACAAATCCAGGCCAGGTCCCCCCTGAAAAATAACTCTTAGATACCTACGCCAATGCGTACAGTCGCCATTACATCTCTAAAAAGATACCAGAAAGTTAAGAATGCCACACAACGATTAAGTCTCCGGTAAGTAGAGAGGTTTTGAATTCAGAATGAAAAAGTGTCCAGAGGGGTTACTACGAAATTCTTAAATCGAAGTTCGTATCGTACCGTCCCTTTCCCTCTCGTATTAAATAATATAAGCGTCAGCGGGACGACAAGATATGAAGTTCGAATTTTGCATTAAGTAGTATAGCTCAGTACGATACAAATCTCAAAAACACGAAAAAAAAACAAAGCAACGGCTTTCGTGCAACGAAGTTGAACTTGAGGTTGAGGCTGAAAGTGCGGGAAAATTTTGTAATTTTGGGAATATTTCGTTAGTTAAATTTAATTTAAGATTATAATTAACACATTTGCTCCTTTCTCTTGCTTTTTCGTGTTGAAGTGAAAGTGACAGGTCAAAGTGAAGTTCAAATATTAGGGATTCAGTCAGTAGACTCAGCACGGTACTGTACTCAGCATTTAAAAAAAATAAAGTTACTTTGTTTCACGGAGTGAGCAAAATGCGACTTTGCTCACTCATTTTTCATAACAAAACGTACCTTTTGGAGGTACTGAGGTGAAAAATGATTTTTCAAATTAATTGTTGCAATATCGAGATAATAGAACAAATTTTATATCAACGTTAAGTGATGGTTGTCTGCAAAAAATTCGGTCCGGTTCGGTTGGGGGTTTGCGAATTTTAAAGATTCAAAGGCTGCATGTCTGGTTTCCATAGTAAGTAAGTCAGCCCTTAGGCTTGCGTTTTTTTGTGAGTACCTACCTCTTATAAGTGAAGAATATAAACTATGCTGAATATGAACCTCCTACTTGTGACAGTTTTTGACTTAGTACCTACGTATGTTTTTTTTTCAAGATTTCTTTTCTTCTTTCTTATCTTATAGGACCACAATTTCACTCTGTTATAAAACAACGTAACTAAGCCGTGTTTGGGCTTAAATGGAATAGTAGTGGATACACTGGCTACAAAGGCAAGGCTAAAAAGTGAGTAATAAAGAAAATAATTAACAAAAAAGTAACCGACTGCAAAAAAATAACAAAAAATGGAACCGACTACAAAAACCTTGAAAATATTTTTCTAGGTACCTCCTAGTACCTACTAGCTCGAAGTCGGTGGCACAGCACGACCCAGCAGGAGGGATTGAAACCCATAGTTTGTGTAGGTGAGGTAGACGACGATTGTTCCACTCCTGCTGGCTCGTGTTGAGGTGAAGGTACAATATTCCATTTTTTGTTATTTTTTAATTTTTTTGGAGTCTTTTTTACTTTTTTTTTGCAAAAAGATATTATATTCATTAAAATATTTTTCCCACCATAGATTTGCCCTTTTTTTCTCAAACTAATGGAGCGATCGGTTTTCTCTATGGCAACATTACTTGTGGAAACCCCCTAAACATTTATTATTAATAGTTTGACGCGTAGGTCTGGTAAATAAAACGCGATTGTTCCACTGTGCTGGTCACTTTTTCACGTGTTGATCATTGCCATTTGGCACAATAATACCCTTTAGGATTATTAGGCGTCCTACCTTTTTTTATCAATTAACCCTTACGACCTTTAGAGAGCCCTCTCAAGGTATCGAGAGTCCCCGACGTTTGTGGATTTCCCCTGCGCTCTTAAATACTAAATTTCATATGTGTTTTATTCCAGGGGTTCAAGGTCCTATGTGTTAGAGGTCCTGGCTCAAGCCTGGTAAATAAGTGTGAAACTATCGACTGCCTACGGTTTTTTTTTCAAGATTTGCCCTAGGGCTCAAAACTAACCGCAATAGGATCAAAAAGGTTTTCTCTACCTGGCCTTTGTTGAGTTCATAATGTTTTTAATTTTCTTTTATAATATTATTATAATGTACATTTCTTATCAAGGACTTGGGATCGGTCGTCGTACATTTTTTTTAGCCTGTTACTGTAATCAGTGTAAAAACAAGTGCATTTCGACACCTGTTGATAAATCTTTTTGCATCTTCAAATCTCGGAACCGTCAAAGGGTAGGTAATTTGTTTTTATTGCTATTTCATAATGTTCATTTCACATTATTTCAGTTCAATTTTTAATTTTGCATTTGCCATTTCTTTTTTATGTGCTTCTTTTGTCGTGGTTGTACGAGCTCTTGACAGCTCATACACTTTCTTGATAGGTTTCTTGTAGATTAGAACAGGAAAGAAGATTTAAACTTGATAACTTGCTTTATTTAAATACGTGTGCACACTTATGATTAACGAACGTGAACTGCCGTGTTTTGCATAAAAAAAGCACAATAATAATTATGAATAAAATGCTGATGATGCTCTGACGCAAGTGCGATGTAATCGTACAGTGGTAAATTATATTCCCTTTGTCCGCGTGGAGGGATTAGCACTTTTTCACATAGTTAATTATTTAAAATCAAATTATCAATATAATCAACATTTATTGCCAAGGTGAGTTGCTCAATATATTTGGCTAGATGGTTTGTAAACAATAGTCTACAAATTATAATCAGTCTCTAAGATATAACAAGATTTCAGCAGGGCTACTACGAAACTCGAAGTTCGTGTCGTGCGGTCCTTCTCGCTCTCGTATTAAATAGTATAAGTGTCAGAGGGACCGCACGACACGCACTTCGAGTTTCGAGTTTCGTAGTAGCCCTGCTGAAGCTCCCTATGGTAGGGAGGTTCAGGCACCCCCTGTGGGTGGTTTGGGCATGACATATAAAACGCCCAATATTCATAAATAAACCCAACATAAAAAGTTATTATAATCTCAAATTGTATTATATCTAAATACTTAACAACAGTAATCAACAGAGTAAATAAATTTAAATATTTAACACTTATTATATTACCCATAAAAGTTTATCGAATGCATAGTTAGAGCTACCTCGTTTGGTATTATTAGTTGCTTTTGGTTTTGGCAGTTTAGTTTTGATATAATTTAGTGGGACACTGGTTTTGTCGTCTATGTCAGGAAATAGAAAAATGTGTTTCGCATCTTGCTCTTCGGGATCATCGGGGGGGGGAGGCCAAACATCTCTTCCAATCCATGAACTATCTCCAAATCGTTGAGTATTCCTTCTACTTTTACTCATTCTGAAGATTGTCTGTAACACGCAACTCGTCACGGGCAAAGTTTATTTCATTAATTTAATCCCTTGCTGTACATATATACCTATTATTACTAGTAAAGCTTTAGTTTTGAAACTCGTATGTAATGTAAGATATTTGAGGATTTACTAAATAAATCATAAGTGTTCGTTCAATACTTAGAATAAAATCGCAAAGTGCAGATCTATTGAATATTTTTTTTCCATCGTTTTTGTCGTTTGTCGGAAAAGTTCGTATTTCTCTTGCTTTCTCAAATAACTCCAGTAAACTTCAGTGAGCTAGTTGAGAAAACAAGATAAATGCGAACTTTTCCGACAAAATACGATGGCAACTAATGTAAACTTTAGTACAGCGTAAATAAATAAATATTGTGTGCACCGTGCACGGCAGGTCATGAGTTTTTGGACGATACATGTTTAGGGTTCCGTAGTCAAATGGCAAAAAACGGAACCCTTATGGATTCGTCATGTCTGTCTGTCTGTCTGTCTGTTCGTCCGTATGTCCCGTCCCAGCCACTTTTTTCCGAAACTATAAGAACTATACTGTTAAGTAGGTAGATGTATTCGGTGAACCGCATTAAGATTTTCACACAAAAATTGAAAAAAAAAACAATAAATTTTGGGGGTTCCCCATACTTAGAACTGAAACTTAAAATTTTTATTGAAGTTTCTAATATATTTTTTTCGAAACTGAATAGTTTGCGCGAGAGACACTTCCAAAGTGGTAAAATGTACCCCCCCCCCTGCAGCTTCTAAAATAAGATAATGATAAAACTAAAAAAAATATATGGTGTACATTACCAAGCAAACTTCCACCGAAAATTGGCTTAAACGAGATCTAGTAAGTAGTTTTTTTAATAAGTCATAAATCGTAAAGGAAACTTTTATATTATTTTACTTGCTGCTGCTACGGAACCCTTCATGGGCGAGTCCGACTCGCACTTGGCCGCTTTTTAAATTAGTATATTGGCCCACCAAGTTTCCCCTATAAACAAGTGCATAGAATACCTAAAATTGATTAGCCCCTGAAGCTCGGTGCCTCTTAAAGTTGGTATAGAGTAGAAGGAGGAGAGCAATCTTGTATGGGAAAAAGTTGCAAAGGTGTCCAGCTGCAAGGTGTGCAGGTGCAAAGTGTAAATGATACTTAGAGCGTCTGAAATGATTTAGTAAAAATTACATTAAGTAGGTACTTATATCCTAAAATATCCGCATCTATCAACAACTGGGTCTAGGTACTTGTAATTTTACTGTCCCAATGGGCACGAATTTACGTTTACCTAAATACTTATCGTTGCATAAATTAAACACAAGCGACCCAATTATCCTAAATGCCGGCAAATCACAAGTTTCCGGTGGCGAGTGGGCGGCGGAACTTGAGGATGGCCTTAGCTTGCTAATACGCATATAAAACAAATTCAGTTTGCATCCCGACTGGTTGCCGACCAGATCCAAAATGAGTCGCCTTGCACTTTTATTTGTGTTTATGTTCATCGGCGAGATTTGCTGTTGGTCTCTGCCTTTAAATAATCTGAAGAAAGGCGAGCATAACCCCGAACAACCGCCAATGGAAGAAAAGTTATTAGTGATGGGCATCTGGTCTGAAGATTCACCGAAACTGCTGAGGACGGTCGAGTGCCCGCAGGGGCAGAAGAGGGACTTGAACGGATACTGTCGTGAAGTGTGGTACGACGACTATGAACCATCCAACCAGTATTACTAATAAACGGTGCCTGTACAAAATGATTAACTGAAATAAATACTCAATCATGTTCTTCGAGTTTTCGATTGAATAAAACATTAAAAACTTTTTATCTCACTTAATTAGTATGCTATAATTAAACTAAATATTTTTATAAGTGTTGGCTGTGAATTCAAGTGTATTAGGGAATATTTTAGGTTAATTCAGGTACAATCAAGGGCATCATAATCTTTTTTTTCACGGGGGGCCTTGTAACTATACTATTGTCACTGATATATTGTAATAAAACGAATCAGTAGGTAGATACAGTCGAGCGAAGAAATATGAACAACCAAAACGCTTCAAAAAGTGTACCAATACCATAAACTCTTAGGTACTCTGACAGAATAAGGCCGTGATAGATAACATATTTTTGAGTGGTTCAAAATATATTTTGCACTTGACTGTATGTCGATAGATATAGGTATAAAAAACTTAATCAACAAACATGCCATGACAATTGTACGAAAACAAACAATTTAAGTTGTACCTAACATAGACAAAATATAGTAAAGACCGGCAATCTCCATCCATCTCCTCCATATGAAAAATCGAACTAGATGTCGTCAGATGTATTAAAAAGTGATTAAAACATGGTTGTAATCAATCATATAAATTAAGTTGTCACGACACAGCCGCGAAAAGGGGCCGACTCAGCATGTGCTGCGACATTGCTGTCACAGCGCTGATATTCTGTCAGAACCAGTAGCATTTGGTTGACGCTCTCAGTCACATATTTAAGTAGGTACTATAATATATAATTTAAGGTTTAAATAACAAACATAACAGATATTCTTGGGTACAGGTACCTAATGCAATAACAACAAAAACAAAGATTTTCGTAGCCTGGATTTTCGTATGTAACAGATATGAAATAAAACGATATTTTGTACAGTCATAATTTATTGCATATCTATTGTTTCATGAGATTTATGTATAAACCGTTTAAAGCAAGCATATTGTATTGTTAGCTAAACAAAGGACAAAAGTATGATATCTAAAACTAGGGCCTAGCATGTTAATTTTATCGCAATCATACAGCTTTATATAGATGTACCTTTTTAACTGTAGCGAAAAATACGCATCAGAGAGTAGAGCGTAAAAAATGATAACACAATAACAGGTTTCAAACAACCTATAGGTAGGTACTATTTAGCTAAGTTTGGTGGTAATAATGTTAAACGTTGAGTGATATGAATCATTTCATTACTTTATGTAGGTACTCTAAAACACTAGGTATGTCCTGGGGCATTTGTGCGTGTGCGTTTTGTTGGCGTTGGTAGTTTAGACGAATCTTTCTATGTAGCGCCACGTGTCCAGCTGCTCGAGCAGGGGGTTGGCGACGGCGGGGAGCACCGTGGTCACCACGGCCGCGATGGCGCCCTGGAAACGGTTCACGTAATCGACGATCACGTCCTCGATGACCGCGTTCACGATTTTGTCGATGTCACCTCCGCCGATGACTCCGGTCAGCTCAGACTGGAATAATCGTACTGTATTAAACACTTATAAGTACCAGATAGGTGATGATGATAAAGATGGAAATTGAGCGTTGGGCGACTTAAGGTGCGGCCACATGCAGTCGCCTCGTCGTTTGCAGCGATAAATCTGGTCATGTGACCCCATTTTGAATGTGATTTTGAATTTCCCGCGACTCAAAAACGTAGCGTCAAGTCGCTCGTCGAGCAGCAGCGACAAGATGGCTACTTGCAGGAATGATCTTGGTCTTGGAAGTTGAATTGTTAATCTCATTTAGTAGCAGTTGCGGCAGTGATACAAACAAAAGAAATTGGAGTGATTAAAAAAAAACAGTGTTTTTGCCGAAATCGAAGAGGTTTTTTTTCCAGCGATAAAGCTAAACATTTTCAGCTTTATCGCTATATTTCACGTGACCAGATTGGACGTTGAAAACGAGCGTCGAGCGATTTTTAATTCGCTTCTGCGCATTCAAGGCCATTATTCAGTATAGTATTATTATTAGACAATTATAGGGGCGACACTCTTTCCCGGTCCGGATAATACCGGGATGGAAATACCGACCCTTTTTTTCGTGCACACAACCATAGAAGCTCCTGTCAGTTTCTATGGGCGTGTACACAAAAAACAGGGCCGGTATTTGCATGTCAGTGTTATCCGGGCCGGAAAAGAGTGTCATCCAATTAGAGTAGTGGCCTGTGCCCAACATTGGATTGTGTACCTATAGGTCGAAGATGATTAAAATTAGCCAGTATTTAGGAGGAGGAGGTACATTTATATAAGTTGGTCCGAGGGGAGGAGGGTTGGTTTGTACCTCTAATGCTCACTACTTGTAACAACCCAATTTAATCATAAAATGTTACCATCCTATCACTCACATCAAAATGTACCTTTTCTAGTAACAAGAAAAATATGTTAAACGCATAACAAGTGATTATAAATCGATCCTCAAGTCTAGTTGAAACCATTTTTAACACGTTTTCACTCACTTCATATTGAGGTATTGTCATGAAATTTAATTTGGGTGACATCACAGTAATAATAATATGGTGGTACCATCGAGCTGATTTGATGATGGAGCCGAAGCTAGGCATTAGAACTCCAAGACAGAACAAGGTAATTTAGCCGTGTTTGGGCTTGTTAGAATGGTTTTAGAGTGTATTTTTACCAAGTTTTTAAGACCATTTTTTTCACTTCAAGTCACACAAGTGACTGTGTAATAAATAATGCGACACCATGAGTGTGCGAATCTACTAATAGCTCTGGTATAGAGATGGGCCAAATGTAATCGACTAACGATTGAGAATTACTTATTCGATCGCGATTAACGATTAAAAATGACGATTGAATAATCTTAGTTGTAAGACTTTCGGTTAATTTAGTCTCGATTAAATTAATCATCGATTAATTACAAGCGACTAAATTTTTAATCAATTATTAGAAATAAATAAATTTGATTTGTAATAAATATCACACAGCATAACTAAAATGACTCTCCAAGTGAACAACACCATGACAAGACATATTTGATTTAAGTAACGTGCGTGTTCCATTTTTTTATCGAGATTGAATCGTGAAATTTTGTCGATTAAAATGACGATTGATCAATCGTTATTCCAATACTCCGTCGATATTTATTTAAACGCGACTTAAATAATCGTGATTAATTTTGTGACGAATGATTGTTCATTCGATAGATTAGTTGATTAAAAAATTAATCGTGATTAATTTTGTGACGAATGATTGTTCATTCGATAGATTAGTTGATTAAAAATTAATCGTGATTAATTTTGTGACGAATGATTGTTCATTCGATTGATTAGTTGATTAAAAATTAATCGTGATTAATTTTGTGACGAATGATTGTTCATTCGATTGATTAGTTGATTAAAAAATTAATCGTGATTAATTTTGTGACGAATGATTGTTCAATCGATTGATTAGTTGATTAAAAAAATAATCGATGAATGCCCATCTCTGCTCAAGTACTTACTTTAAAGTTAGGTACTTCGAAGGCCGAGTTGATGACCCTGTCGATCAGCACTGACTTGCCGTCCTCGGACTGCTTCAGGAGCACCTTGCCACGTAAACGCAACCCATCGACCTGGAACCTGGAAAAGACAAAAATCATTAAATATTAATAATCAATAACTATTAATTTACAGCACCTTATTAGCATAACTATTGCAGTGGCCGTGGTCACGAGTACTACAAGCCTCTGCAATGTGGATGTGGCTGAAACGTTGATGTTATTATTAAGTAAGTAGATACTTGTTTTGTGAGCTTGATAAGGTTGTTAAGGTGCTGAAATAGTTATTTATGAGTGAAAAACACGAAAGTTAAAACATTATATGAATGTAAGCACTATACGGGGTTTTTTTATAGCAGCTATATTATGCTATAATTTAGATTTAGTCTAATAGGTTGCCTAGGATTCCTTGAGTTCACACCTTATGCCATTATTAAAGACACAAGTTTTATGAAAAAAAGTTGGTCAAACTACTTATTAAATCATTACCTAAATATGTGCCGTTTCTAAAGGCGACAAATATTAAAATAATGTTACGAAAATAAGTATTATCTACATGTCGTCTGTGTGTACATGCTATTTGTATTGGTGTGTGTAGGGTTCCTTAGTCAACTACGAACCCTTATAGTTTCGCCATGTTTGTCCGTCTGTCTGTCTGTCTGTCCGTCTGTCCGCGGCTAAGCTCAGAGACCGTTAGTACTAGAATGCTGTAATTTGTCATGAATATACATATCAGTGGTAAAATAAAAAAAATTTTAGGGTACCTCCCATAGATGTAGTGGGGTTGATTTTTTTTCTGGACTAACCCTATAGATGTGGGGTATCGTTGGATAGGACTTTTAAAACCAATTGCCATTGGGGGTTGCCACGACGATTTTTCGATTCAATGATGTGTTTGCGAAATATTCAACTTTAAAGTGCAAATTTTCATTAAGCGCAACACACACAGAAAGCGTGCGCGTGTTCGCGGCGTAAGCCGCGCGGTTCGTTGTATTCACACAGAGAGCGGGTTTAAATTTTAGCGACCACAGTGAGTGGAAAAATTTGAAAAATTCAGCATGGTAGGATGTGTATCAAATTTACAAGGAAAACATTTACAATGAAAAAAGGCTATAAGTTTCCTTGAGAATTATTAGCACTAAGTTTAAGAGTAAATAACAGCCTAAGGTAGAAAATATACCTAAACTTGGATGATTCCGTACACATACGATATCCTTAGAAAAATATTACTGGATTTTTCGCAATGGCTACCGAACCCTATCTTGGGCGTGTCCGATATGGTCTACGCCGGTTTTTTTATAAATAACTACCTTAGGGCCTGTTTCACCGCTTGTCGACTAATTTTAAGTGACGGATATCAGTGATGCCGCCTCTGTTTGTTTGGTCCGAATAAACAAAGACGGCATTACTTTTATCTGATACTTAAAGTTAGTCAACAAGTGGTGAAACAGGCTCTTAGTCTTTTTAACACCTAAAGGACCTACGTTTTAATAGACTTTTTGAGATGGAGTTGCTTACCTGGCCTCTCCTTTTCCATACAAAGGAACAGCGGTGAGCAGATCTCCAATCAAGTCGTAGTGTCCTAGAAAATTATAAAACAGACGTCTTTAATTAAGTATATTGTAAGCAAGTTTTAAAAGCCGGGCCAAGTGCGAATTTGATTTGCACACGAGTCACCCACTAAGCGCATTTAATAATAATAAGTACCGCGCAAATTTATAATTTTAACTTTTAGACATTTTTAGATTAAGGGGCTGTTTCACCATCCATTGATTTGTGTTAACTGAAGGTTAAATGTGATGCCGTCTCCGTCTATTCGAACAAAACAAATAGAGACGGCATCATACACATTTAACCGTCAGTTAAGGCCAATCAATGGATCGTGAAACAGCCCCTTAAATTATTAACATTAATTGCAACTTTATCAGTACAACCTATGTATTTCTTTACATACAGGTGGACAAGGAATTTAAGTGAACTTACATTATACTTATATATAGAGTTGTAGATTAAGGGGTCGTTTCACTATGACCAAACGCTTTTAGTACAGTAAAGCTGTAATTAAATAATGGCATAAAATTTTAGTAGTAGAATAAAATTTTGAAAAGAAAACCTGTACGTAGTAAATAATCATAATTTTCGTGTAGGTATCCCAATGTGCGGAGTGCCATTGGATAGATCTACAAAATATTATCTACCCTCCTGAGCCCTCGTGTACTTTATAAAGGACCAATTAACACTAAGAATACCGGCTAAATGTACTTTATAAAGCACAAATTGTTCATTGAATATAGAATTCTAAGAATTTTGAAATAATATCCAAAATAACAAAGCAGGTCAACCACGTCTAGGTCTTAAGTGCTAAAGTTTGTTAATAAAGGACTCAGGAGGTTACAGGTTTGCGGAATCTATTTTTAACCCCAGATGCAAAAAGAGGGGTGTTAGAAGTTTGACCGCTATGTGTGTCTGTCTGTGGCACCGTAGCTCTTAAACGGGCAGACCGATTTGAATGCGGTTTTTGTTTGAGAAAAGCTTTTCTAGCGATGGTTTCATCAAAATCGGTTCAGCCGTTTTTGAGTATTGACCTTTGAAGTGACAAGGTCGGGGTTTTTCCAACTTTTTGTTGGTTAGGTTAGTTGGGACTTTAAACGTGTATTTTTTTCGATTCAGGGATCACGAAATATTTAACCAGGAACGTGAATAAAAAATCATGCAGTAGGTATTGTAGAACGTTGAAAACTAGATGAAAATGATAAAATTTTCATGCGTGAGTTCCAAAAATTACTTAATGCCCATATCGCCGCTCAAAAATCTGTATTTACTTATCTAATTATGTACTTACTGATACGTGGACAATTAAAATTAATAAGTACTAAAAAAGTCGACAAGGGTAAATGCTGTGGGTAGGGTAGGTACACGCTTTCTTGCGTACAGTCGCCATCAGATATTTCGGATAGGCTAAGGATTAAAATATCGAAACATGAATTGAACCCCTTAATCAAAGTTCCGATATTTTTAACCATGGTTGCACCTTGGCCGCTCCGTAATAATTTGATGGCGATGTACGATACGAGCGTTTTGTCAAAGTCATAAATCTGTGCCGCCCATTCGAATTGCCCCCCACCTGTGCCCCTTTTCTGCGGTCCCTAGACGCAACATACTTTTAGTTTGTATATACATACATACGTACCTACTCCGTTTAATTTAAGGTTTGAATTAACAGTCAAATTGTAACACACGTTTCTCGGTATTTCGAACACAAATAGACTAATGAAGTAAATACCCATTATGCGTCTAAGATGTATGCGTGTAAGAGCTTATGGTCTTGAAACGGTCCACCCGTTTAAGAGCTGCGGTGCCACAGGCAGACACACAGACATACAGACACACAGACACACATAGCGGTCAAACTTATAACACCCCTCTTTTTGCGTCGGGTGTTAAAAATATCTACATATACATTTATTGGCGGTATTTATTATGTTTTTAAATTATTATAGAAGTTAACACAATTTTAAGTGTCTCCGCTAGCTGACGCGGACGCGCGCCTGCGCCAGTTAAGTAGTGCTGTTCATACAATTTCTTATTACACGGGCGGGTAATCCGCGTCAGCTAGCGGAGGCACTAAATAGTTTCTTACCGGCAGATACAACGATGCTGGGAACTGAGATATCCAAGTCGAAGGAAAGCTGCGACGGAACGAAGTCGCTGGTGTGCACCACGAATCCACCAATTCCAGTCATCATCGCGTCTTTCAGGTTAAGGTCAAGGCTAGAAAAAAAACAAGATAAGATTTTTTTGTAATTACATTACATAGGTAAGTACTTATAAGTGACCGAACATTGCTCAATCGTTGCACCTACATTAAAATATATATAATAACTAAGTAAAATGATTTTCCCAAAGGCAAGACCTTGATTTTTAGACTCAAAATTAATCTAACCGTAAACTAAATTTGAAATCATTATATAGAGTCGTTGGCGAGTCCGTGGCATGATAAACGCAGAGATAAAGTTAAGGGCAAAAATATGTTTACGCTTACTAGGTACAGTCAAGGGCAATGAAATCGACACGGCCAAAGTTGTAAAAATATGTATACACGGCCATAATGTTTAATGCAAAGTCGTGTATACATATTTTTGTACCTTTGGCCGTGTCGATATCTTTGCCCTTGACTGTACCATGTCAGTCACTTCTGTAGGTACGGTCAAGGACTTTAATTCACGAGCCACCATGGAAACTTTTCAAAGGAAAAGTCATTACGATTTTCCTTGTTATTGAATGCGAATTAACTATGACGTTTACTGTGAAATGGTTCCACTATGAATTAAAGTCCTTGACCGTACTCCATGTAAAATATCTCAGACCTCCACTGTACAAGAATAATCCGATGATACTCGTTGTCACAGTCACAGATAAATTGCAATGTTGAAACAATCGCATAGCGCTTTAGTACCTACAGTGCTCTGCAGTACCTACCTACAATAATGCTTTACTATTCGAAAACTACCCATGTAGTGTATCAAGTAAGTACATACTTGCAAAGAGCAACAAGGTGGTGTGCAGGTGCAGGGAGTCGAATGGTTTGAATCCGAGACTCGTCTCAATTACCTACTCGGTTTTAGTCATAATTGTTACTTTTTCATATAGTGATAATTTTATGGCAGTAAGTACCTACCTTTATCAGAGCTATGTGTTGTAACACTTACCCCCTTATTCATAAACGACAATCAAACCTATTTTAGTTAAAATGCCGCTAAAATTCGTTTGTCCTTATCTGTCACTTCGACATTTGTATTTGTTAGAAAGGGACAAAGCATTTGTTAGTTAACATAGGCTTGTTAAGTTTTATGAATAAGGGGGTAAGTGTTGGGCGAGGAAAAAACAGCAAAAGGAAACCAGCACCGAGAGGGCCTGAGAGTGAATTTTGGTCGATTTTCAACGCATATACCGCTTGGCCAGGTAGGAACCTCATATAAATGAAGTGGTTGCGCAGGATAAAAAAAATGTGCTTTTTAAGATGACACGTAAAGACAAGCGAATGTTAAATTAACAACAGCTAGGCAAGCCTTTATTATCATACTAACTCTCGACCATGGTAGAAAAGACGCGTGAACGGAATCAAGCAGGATAGGGGGGTATTGCTGTGAAATGACTGAACTCACTTGATGAAACCGGCGGGAATGTACAGATGGTAGTTTTCGAGGACTAGGGGGTCCAGAGGCGGCAGACCGAATATGGCAGACCCATTGTTGATGACGTAGCGAATGTATGTGAACAGCTGGCGGATTAGCGCATTTATCAAAATGTTTCTGCTCTCCACGGTAGCTACGGCGTCAGCTGGGATATCTGGAATGAACAGAAATGTATTGTACCAAATTTACACCGAAGTTCTGCTTCTTCGTAGAAGTTGGCTTTTGCGTCAATAGAAGCGCTACGACTTACGACCATACATACACGTTATCGCGGGAGCAATAACATTTTAAGTTAAAACAGTAACAGTTAAAGAACAGATATTACTTACAGAATGTCTATTTAGTAAAACGGATGTTCTGCCTACAAATTTAAAGAATCTAAGAAGTTGAAGATTTTTTTAAGTACTTACTAATAGTAATCAAGTCAAGTATGGAGGACAAGTGTGGAAGTATGAAGGTGGTGTTGGTGGTGGTGGTGGATTAGAAATAAAGTTGATAAATTTTAAACTCGTAGGCATAAAATATTGCTCGATATAAGGGTCACTTCTGTTATTGCTTATTTGGCATAATCTTTCAGTTGGTACTGTCAAATAGTTTTTGCTCCTGCGATAACGATTATTTATGGTTTACGACATTTTCTTAATACCTACTTCGTGTGGCTTGTGAGAAAACTCTATCACCATCTTTACGGTCACGCCATTTCTTTTAAAAGAGCTCCATTTTGGATACCTACACAGTCTCGTTAAATATTTTTTAAGTTTATGCAATTAGAAACATGGTTTACCAAGTCCCAGGTCAATCTTTTGCACAGCAGTGGGCACGGCGGCCGCGAATGCGCACAACAGCAAAACTCCTAGCAACTTCATTCTGGAATAAGTTTATTATTTAAGTAATACAACTCTAACCCCCTGTATCACCATCCACTGATTAAATTTATTTGACAGATAAATGTGATGTCGTCTCTGTTTGTTTTGTTCGAATAGACGGAGACGGCATCACATTTATCCGTCAAATAAAATTAATTTATGGGTGGTGAAACAGCCCCTAACTCCATTAAACAAAAGAATAAACAATAATGCATTTCATGCTCTCTGAAGTTTAAAACCGAAAAATTTCAGTGTAATATAAATAACTAAGTAAATACATAGGTATTTGATTAAGTAGAATCGAATTGTATAAATTCGAAAACGAAAGCGACACTAAAAACGATAGGAAGTGATTAGAAGTATTAATTAATAATATGTGATAGTAGGTAATCAAAATTAATTAATTAATGTCAATTAGCACACCTTTAATTGTTGGCCACAAACCGTGAACTGCTGCTCGGCCCCCGAGACTCAGGAAGAGCCCTCGCACAAACAGGTAGCGACTTAATCTTGGCTGATTATCGGCACAGATTTGAATTAATCATCAATCATGGCAGTATCTGTTGGCGAAAATGTACTTACTTATCTTTATAATTACTACGCGTGTACAGCGAGACATGAAAAGGTGACTATCATTTCAGGGCTTGGCTGCTGCTCCAACGTGCCCCGGACGGCTTAAGAGCTCACCGTAAAATTCTGCACGGTGTAAACGTATCTTAAATAACAGGTTTTGTATGTATAGGATCATACTATGCCCCAGGGTTACTTAGCAAAATCTCAGCACAAGTACTTTTTCATACTTACTTAATTATTTTGGTTCAATATGTGGTTGGATGTTACACTGTTATAATGTTAAATATTCAGTGTGGCTCTGGGAGCATCAGAAATCAGCCAAAACAAAGATGACCGGAGAGTTCAGTTTCAGATGGTTTCTTAGATTGGCTTCATATATAACATTTACTAGTTTAATATTTAGGTAACTATCTACACTAATTTTCTAGAAGATCCTGATCGAAAACATTCTTGTAATATACTTATACAAAATATCCTAACGTGTCTTCTTTATACGATAAGTACGAGTAAAAAGTGCAATGTGTAATGTACCCAACACGGCATTAAACCATATTACTTAACTACATTATAGTATAGTTAGGACTAGTTGCTTTTTAGACCACTTGCTACTTAGACCAGTTGCTTCTTAGACCGGTTGCTACTCAGACCAGTTGCTCCTTAGACCACTGGGGACTTAGACCAGCTGCTTTTAGACCAAGTGATACTACAATATTATCTATTCTACAGTGACATAATTTAAATTACAAGCTGGTAATGCTTTCACGGTACAAGTCTACGCGCATCATAGGTTCCTCGGCAGCCTAGGTCTTGAAACATTAACTTTGATGAAAGTTTTGATAGGTTTAATCAGACCAAAATATTTACTTTGAATTGCTTTGCGAATGGAGCTTATTTCTACTATTTTTAATGCGATTTATGAGGAAAAAACCGGTCAAGTGCGAGTCAGCCTCAGCGCCAGCTCTAGCCCTTGATCAAGGTAGAGCGAGATTGTACACCGCTTCTGCCTCTTTGAAACTGGAAAATGACGCCCCTTGCCATTTGGCCTTAAATTTTACCTCTTCTCTTGCTCTAACCCAGGGCTGACGCTGATTGAACAGACTCATGCGTTGAAGGTTCGGTACAAATAAAAGCAAACTACAAAATAAATTTGTATTTCATAATAGGTGGTAAAACGACCGGGCTGTTCTCTGCAACTCAACGTCTATGTGTGGGGCTAATTAAAACAAATTTGCTTAGTTACCTAGTTTTAATATTTTATTAAGAATAAAATATGCTAACAAAAATATCAAAGAATAGGATTTAATATTTCTTTGATAATATCAGCGGAAAATGAGGCGATGACCTTGTTGAACCTATTGAGGTAGTCAGTCAGGAGTTCTTCCACCATTTTGTTGAAGATGACGTCTATATTTCCATCGAATTCAGTGCGACACTGCAATTTCAATTAAACACATTGTATTTTTATTAGGTAGGTATAGTATAGGTAGGTACAAACTTTTATTTACCTTGCCCTGGTTGTTCTTGGGTCAAATCTTGCAAGTTCATTTTGACCTTCAATTGCCAAATTGACTTGAAATTTGATATATTATGTACATATGTAAGTTTGATTACAATGCAAGTACAGACAACAAAAAGAGCTTGTATTTTTTTAATAGAAATTTACGTAAGTGCAAGAAGATTTCTGGATGTACGAGCAAAACCTATTTAAACCTATGTCACGTTGGTGTACTTTGAACAAACAACGTAAACAAATTCACGTTGCACTATACCAAATACAGCAAATCAAGACTACCTAGGCTTTGAATACGCCATTACGCATCACACAGCTATTATATCTGTTCCGATCAAACTGATACGACAATGGAGCTTAGCTTTGACGTATAACATGATTTAATCTTCATTCTACGAGGCAAGTTATAGCAATGATTGATATACATGTTATTACGTATAGCTAGCTAGGAGCATGTTGCCTGGGATTAATCGATAACAAGCAATAACGTTCACCGACAGATATGCGCTGTTTTAAACAAAGCAGGTATTGTATTAGACAAGTGTTTTTTAGTCCTGGCTGGTAGTGACCATTATAACATTGAGTTGTTAAAATAATTGATCAGGTGAACAAATTAGGTAGGCAGGTATGAGGACTATCCCACTCCCACTACTAATTCCACTAATATTATAAATGTGAAAGTTCGTAAGTCTATTTGTTTGTTATCTCGTCATGTCTAAACCATTGAACCGATTTAGATGAAATTCGGTATACAGATAGTTTTTATCCCGGAAAATTGCATGGTCCCCGTGGATTTGCAATAAACGAATTCTATACGCGGACGGAGTCGCGGGCAACAGGCTATACCTACCTAGTAGGTAGCTATTGCTATTTAAACAGTTTAAATTTGAAATAAAAAGTCTGTTATAGGTGGTGGTGGGAATTATTAATTAAGTAATAGATAGGTTAGGTAGCCTAGGTACAGTTATAAGAACTTACGTAGATATTTTTGATACTGAAACCGGAGTTCTCGAAGTCCTCAATGGATGTCCCGTCTTGGCATACTTCAAGTATGATTTTAGTCCAGAATCTGAATTCTTTTACTTCAATACTGTAATATAGAAATAGGAAAATCCAATGAAATTTTTTTATCAGAAATGAGATTTATTGTTATATCGTCACATATATCGGTTTGGGGTCCATATCGGCTCGCATAGGTACTTATTAGAAGTCCGAATGTAATGTTTGTCATAACTCTTTTTTCTCAGAATCCAATAATTGTTCAGAATTTTATTGTTATAAAACAAACCTAACCTATAGTTTTTTATAGGATGGCCATTTAAAAATTTCAGAAAACTGTAAGGTTTCAGTGGGAAAAAAAATATGACAAACTATGATTCGGACAAAAATTATGACTAGCGAAGAGTATGCGAACTTTGGTGCTCCCATCGGTTTGAAATACAAGTTTTTTTTTTTAATAGAGACTGTACGTTACTTATAAAAAGGAAATTTGGAACAATATTTTATTGCCCAGCGTGGAAAAATAGGTATAGGTAGTCATTCACGATTACGCGTACCGTGGTTCTAATTACAGTGTCATTAATGTGTAATTTTGACATAATCACGCGTCTTCGTGGATGGCACTAGGTATATATGAGTGACATTTAATGTTCAAATTTCACATCTTACGAAGAAAGAGCAATTAGATTTAAACTTCGCCTCCATAAAAAATAGCTATAGGTAGGTAGGTACTTATAATGTAGGTACCTACTAAGCGTCATACTCCAACCAAATGAATAGTGACCGTATCTATGTGGAACCCATTTACAGAAAAAGATAGAACCAAATTGCCAGATAAAGAAAATCATAATGATTATGATGCTTACTGTGAGAACGTTCTAAGGCGAGTCAGGGACCAAATGGTTCGATAGTGTACGTTCAAAGGCATAAATTCATGAGCCACCATGGAAGCTTTTCATAGGAAAAGTCATTACGATTTCCTTGTTAGTTGACGCGATGTTACTATGACATTTACTGTGAAATGGTCCCATGGTGACTCATTTAAGTCCTCGACCGTACCTACCAAAAGAAGACACTTATACTTACTGCAATCTACCTTGTCCTGCTAGCGGCAACGCTCCCATTATATTTCCCTTCATTTCGTAATAATCTGGGAAAAAATAATTGTAATGTAGGTATAGTCAAGGGCAAAGATATCGACACGGCCAAAGTTACAAAAATATGTATACACGACTTTATGCACTTAACATTAAGGCCGTGTATACATATTTTTGCAACTTTGGCCGTGTCGATATCTTTGCCCTTGACTGTACAGTCAACCAATATGATTCCTAGGCCACCATAGAACCTTGTCATTGTGACATTCTAAGTCATCCAATAAGCATTGCTATAGACAAACCATCATTATTCACTATGGCAAGGTTGTATATAGTGGCCTAGGAATCAAATTGGTTGACTGTACCTACTTCGTTGGCACCTTACGGCGTTGGCTTAGGCTTGATCATACATAAATAACATGCGGGTGTTAGAGACATCATAATGTCAAGACAATGCCCGAATGCCACGCCATGCTCGCTGCTTACAAAAAAAATATAACAAAAAATTTAACCGACTAAAGTAGTCAATAGAATCGGTCAATTTTCTACATCTTTGGGACACCCTATCGTGGGCACACTTGATTATATACAGCACGAGCCAGCAGGAGTGATTGAAGCCCAATATTGCAGGTGAGATAGATTTTCAAATCGGTTCATAAAAGACGGAGTTCTGACGTAAAAAAACATTTAAAAAAAAATATCACCGAATTGATAACCTCCTCTTTTTTGAAGTCGGTTAAAAATAACACTAACTAGTAGACGGATTTGTCTGCGATGTGCATAACGCATACCTACGCCGCAGTAGGTATTTTGGTTTTAATGGAGAACTTATTCTCAAACATTTTAATGACTATACCTACCGGGTGTGGCTTGTAATACGAGCAAAAAATTAAAACATAGATCGTCCTCGTCAAACTGAACAACATTAGTTCAGCGACTTTTAAAAATAATGGAGTCTTTGAAGATTCCTTTTTTCATATAAATTAAATATTGCTATCAATGTACGCCATCCTAGAACACAACTGATGTCACCTGTCACGCTACAAAAATCAAGCATTTTGCTTCTTCGAATAAACTTAAAAGTGTAATAATATAAAAAAGGTGAGGTTTATGTTTGCGCATGTTTTAATTATTAGCTCATATTACAGGCCACACCCTTATAACTATTAACTACAATACCAGAATTCAGCATTAGAGTTGGAAAGTTGATATCGACATCAATGATAACTCGTGATCCTTCCGTTATGAAATCCGTTTTGATAGCCTCAAATCCCAATAAGCCATAAATAGATCCTTTAGTGATGTTGGCGCTTAGGCTAAAAGAAACAACAGAAATTTCATATAGGTAAAGTAGTTTATTGCATTTTAATTGAGTTTATTCATCTAAGCACGTTCAACATAAAAACAAGGAGACACCTAACCATACGAGCAAAAATATTTCTGAAAAAAAAGACTGTTACACATTTAGGTGACCTGCGATATTCGCTGGGTGCGCGATGACAGCGGACTTTGAACTATCAAATAGCTGGCTGCCATTACGAAGAGTAAGGAAACGAACAAATAATTTCAATTAAATATCGGTATTTACATATTATTATATTCTATTCGATCATGTAAATCTATAGTGTCGATAATAACGTTGACCTTTTTTATTTCCCGTCTAAAATGGCACAATCAATTAATTTCAGAACACGGACTTTCTCATGACTTTCTTCATGAGAAGTAATAAAACATACAAATTTAATCGAATAACGCATTTCTTATGTATATATTGCAGATGATTATTTATGACTGTAAGTAGTAGGTCGTTAGTAATGTAACCTTTTTGTGTATTTTCAGGTGATTTTCAGTTAAACATGGCCAAAATTAATTGTAAATTATAAAAACTGGATTCCGAGCGCACTATAGGTACTTAAGACATCGCTTTCCAACGACAAACAACAATAAAAGGAAAACAATTCGTTTTAGCTCAATATGCCCAAGATGTGAAAGAAACTAGTGAAGATCATAAATTCATAATGAGCCACACCATTTAAGTGACACCTTCAGTGACTTTGACGCCATACAAAACATCTTTCTTGTGGAAATTTATAGAATTTGTGATCACCGGTTTTCTATTGTTCTTGCAGTTAACTACTCAGCAGGTTTCGTGACGCATATTTATTTATTTTTGCTTAATAATGCACGAATACGTAAATATCTGTACCTAGTACCTAAATAGTGACAGTTGATCCGTCGAAAAGTTTCTTGTTTGGCCACGGCGTGCGCTGCGATCGATTCGTGGTTCCCCTACCTTACTATTCCGTACTTTGGCAAAAAACTTAGCTACTTATGTTACGTAGCAAGTGAACAGAATTGATAAGTAAATATGGGACTTAAGTCATTTTTCGAATATGCAACGTCGATTTCTCTATACCTACCGACACGTTACTACTACATACAACAGGTCATTTAAGTACATATAAGTTTTTCACCTATACCTACTTGTACTTACGTAGGGTAAGGGATTTGTGTCACCAGGTCTCACCGAACTTAATTCGTAAGTTATTACCTACCTATTAATTTCTCCCTCAATAATAAAGTATCTACGTACGTACTTCGTAGAAACTTATGTTACATACAAACTTACCACATAAGTGATCCACACAAGTCCACGTGTTGGTATTCAAATTCTATAGGATCCAACGCATAGCTTGGTTTTCCTTCACTGCCTTGTCTATTCTCGCCTTTGGTTACTTTTACCACTTGATACAATATCACATCTAATAAATGGTCACCAGCTAAGGTAGAATCTCCTGAAATAAAGCTATGAATTAAAAAAATAATTTTATCTACACCCATATCATAACTCCAATATGTATATGCGTTCAAAAACCGTTGGCAACGACTAGCATTAAACCACCGATTTTACTATGCCAACTAGTAGGTAACGTTATGTTCATTAGGTACAGTCAACGTCATAAATAGTTAAGTGATCACTTTTGTACCTTGTCACTTTAACGTCATGTTTGAAAAGCCATACGAAATTGTGTAACGACTTAAAGCGACAAGGTACTTAAAGTACTGTTACTAATGAGTTTCAAATTTGGAACAGTTGTCAAAATCAATAAAAATTTAAATGGGCCTCTATTCTGGTATCCATAGACACAACATTTTCTCGATAAAAGGCTGCGTCTCGTTTCATAAAACCACACTCGTGTTTTAAGGATTCCTATTACGTAACAGTTGCATAAACGACTATTAAAACCTTTTGGTAAAGTTATTTAGTTTAGGTATAGACTACCTATTTAGGTTTTGGCATTAGGAATTTAACTTTAAACAGATTTGTAAATATACGAGTAGGTACAACCATGAAAAAATACACACACAAATTAATAAACTCGAAGGCTGAAGCCACAATTTACTCATTACTAGTTTACTAGTACAACCAGGAGTTCGACGGCCTTAAATCAAATCAACGATACGAGCGAGATAAATGGGTTACAGACCTATTTTTTCTAATAAAGGTTAACCAATAAAGTATTTGAATTAGGCCTACCAGCTGAAGAGTCGATAGAGTTTATTAAAACGGCAAGACATGACAGCAACACTATAAAGTTCATCTTTCTAATTCCACTGTTTCCACTAAAACCAGTTAACTAAGAATGATTTTAAATGTCCAGAAAGTTATATTTTATACGTCGATTGTTAGATTAATGTTATAAGGTTATTGTTATCAAGAAAGTTACACAACTTGGATTGATTAAGGAGATTTAAATAATTATATATGTTATGGACTAAGTGATAAATCCGTCATTATTCATAATGCCTTTTTAATTATTCATAATACTGATGCGCATAAACTGTTTGTAATGAAGAAGAAGTGTATACGCGTTTTAACAAATACAAGAGTTTCCAATAGCTGCCGTCCACATTTTACTCGACTAAAAAATCTTACATTCGGTACCCTCATTATAGGTACATCATAGAAGCTGCACTTTTTGCTAGGAAAAATCCACATTTATTTACAAAAAAAGTGATCAAAACGCAAAGGCGTCAAAATGAAAATATATTGCAGCTGCCGATGTCTAAACTAGCCATTTATAAAAATGGCCCATATTGTCGTTGTATAATTTAACAAAGTACCACAGCATGTAAGGGAGGAAATGGGAGATAAAGTATTCAAACGAAAATTAAGAGAATTCTTAATTGATGGGTGCTATTATTCTATAGAAGAGTTCTTGAATGATAGGTCATTGATCGCATAAATCTTATAATTGTAATTTTGTTAATAAATAAATAAAATTAATATATAGATATATATAGATAGAGGCCAATACAAGACAATATAATGTATACATATGAAATAAGAACCAGCAAATTCACTTGTTGCGTGTTTCCACTGAATTGTGACTGAAATAATGATAATGTGATATGATAATGACAATGTATTTATGGAAAATAATTTCATTTTAATTCTTATTAAATATTATGTATAAATTGCTGCCACTAATTATTGTCCTAACAGGGTTCATGTCTTGAATCTAATTATACTATGTAAGACCTAATGTACGCATGATAACCTACTATTCAATTAATGAATTATGAATATGATCCCGGGCATCATGAAAAATTACCAGTATCAGATAGCAGTTTGATAATACCTAACTGATCAAATAATTAAATTGCCCGGGCATTACCTATGCATAATCTCTATCACATATTGGGCGGAGTAATAAAAATATATGCTTCATTACTATATATATTAACTTTATTGTTTGTTTTATAGAAGCATTTACCTCTATAATTAAATATCTTTCAAAATCTGTATACATATACTCGTAATGATTGAATTCAATTCTGTTCTGGCACTTGCTTCGCTCGCTCGGCTCTTGCATTTTTGTTCATGGTTGTACCTCCCATACACGTAAAGTGGGGATGATTTTTTTTCACTTCCACCCAATGTTGTGGGGTACCGTTGGATAGGTATTTAAAAATGAATGTTCGCAAAAACCATTTTTTGATAAAGTGAATATTTTTGGACATATTCACTCCGAAAGTTCAGAAAAATGTGTCCCCCCCCCTAAGTTTTGAACCGCGGTCTAAAAAATATGAAAAAAATCACGGAAGTTAAGCTTAATAAAAACTTTCTAGGAAAATTATTTTCAATTAATCAGTTAAGCAGTTTTTAAGTTTTTGTAAATTAAACTATAATAGTCCTATCTATACCTTCCGCCGCCTAACTTTACCAAAAAATTCATTGCCACGACTAGTACCACAAAAACTAATAATTCAAATAATTGAATAGGCACCGTTGAGCGATTCGAACACAATCCGGGAGTAACGTAAAGACGTCGCATAAAAAATGTATCTCAAAAATGCGTCAAAACAGGCAGATTTATATGGCGCGTGGTATAACTAAAAGTCGTATTTTAAGTCTACTTATTTTGTGACGGTCGGGAACTACCTACGACATCTCTATTAACGAAAAGTCTTATGGTTTAAATTCGGGTTAAAATTGGTAGTGACCGCGATAGTCTAACTAAAACATTGTGTTGTACGGAAAGTCTCTCTGAATTTGCATAAAATAACTCATAAACGCGCCCTATAAACATACCTGCCTACCTACCATGCCTAAGATTTAGGTAATTCACGGTTTACACGACGTATGATGCTGATGGGAGCTAGGGACTTCTGATTCTGTTTTATTCAGCATTAATTATAAATATGAGTGAGTGATGAGTGAATGAGTTTTATTTTAATACTTCTGTTTATAACACTATGGTGTATTTAAGAGGATTTCGGTTGAATATCTCAATAAGTCATTGGTACAATTTCCGCGTGAGTCATTGCTGAATTATTGGGCGTTACCTCGCAACCTAGCTTCCCATGAATCTCATGAATTGCTATAAAAAACATACAAATCCAACAAAGACTGGTTGAGCTGCAGCCCTTGACACATATAGGTATGCAGATCAGAGATAAAAGTTCATTGTGTGCGGCCATACCACCTGGCGCACCTAAGATCGCAGTGGATTTCGTAGCTTAGCTGTTATTTATTTATTAAAGAAACTGGAAAACAAGACAGAATTTTATGTAAGTGTACTTAACAAAAATGTTGAAGTAGGTACCTATAATACAGACGGCGTTTTAGAAAATTCACTTGCATTTTTATTTAGTTGATTATAAGTGGTAGGTGCAATTTCATTAATCTTATATGATTTGCAGGCAGAATTAAACTTAAATAGTTAAAAAGCCGTGGTGGCCTAGTGGTTTGACCTATTGCCTCTCAAGCAGAGGGTCGTGGGTTCAAACCCCGGCTCGCACCTCTGAGTTTTTCGAAATTCATGTGCGGAATTACATTTGAGATTTACCACGAGCTTTGCGGTGATGGAAAAACATCGTGAGGAAACCTGCACAAACCTTCGAAGCAATTCAATGGTGCGTGTGAAGTTCCGAATCCGCACTGGGCCCGCGTGGGAACTATGGCTCAAGCCCTCTTGTTCTGAGAGGAGGCCTGTGCCCAGCAGTGGGACGTATATAGGCTGGGATGATGATGATGAGTTAATAATCTCGTTGTGTTAAACATTTATTTAAATAAAGCGTTAGACGGTGTAAGTGAGGTCAAAAAAAAATCTAATATATATAAAATTCAGCCTTCAAAAAGGCTTGATCAATTTTTATGGTTTTTTTTGTGTACATTCGGTCGGTCTGGGAAAAGGATGTAAACTATTTTTCATACTTCTACGGGGACGGAGTCGCGGGCAACAGCTAGTTTTTTATATATTTTTGGCTGAATGAACCCGTGATTAGAAATTATAAAACATTTGTTGTTTTTGAGTTAAAGTTGTACGTAGACGATGTATTAGATGTTAGCATTGCCCAAGTGGACGTCAGCCCTAAGAAGCTAGGCAAATATTGTCTCAGAGCTGATGTATTACCATATCAGCATGGTGTCATGGAGCATTGTTTGCTATAGAAGGAACTAGAGTATTAGCAATTACTTTACGCAACTGCACGTTAGCAGTACCTACATGTTTCAAAGCCATTGTTTGGTACTAGGTACTACCTATTTGTGTTTGTCTCATCGAGTCATTTTCATATAGGTACTTTCTTATTTTCAGATCTTTTGAACACTTTCTTATCTAATCTAGCCGTCAGTGACCGCTAAGAAAAACAAAATAAACGCTATGTATGTACTTACAATCATAGTATTATTCGTAACACTAGCCAGTCGCAGCCTGTCGTCGGTTGAGAAAGTACTAAGTACCTACTTAGGTACTTACTCCGGCTTGATTGTTCCGTATTATGCTGAAGAAATTACTAATGAGGGCAAATTATACACCGTGTTTTTTTTGATATCCGTTAACTTTAAGGGGCCAATCTATAGGTCAAATGAAGTTAATTTCTCTAAGACACTAGTGGCCTAACTATAAGCAGGGGCACGTTTAAAAATACAAATTTTACAAACTAGGCGAGTGAGGTGTCATTTTTCCTGTAATAGTTGGAACATTCTCAAAACAAAATCATGCATAGATGTAGGTACTTCTTCTTCTTTTCTTAGATGTAGGTTCTTCGCTAACGAGTATTGTGTTGATTTATTTGCCTCTAACTGTACCTGAATGATATAATTTTTGTTATTGCCCGATGCTTCATTTGTGAATTAATGCAATTCATTTTTTTTATTATGTACTTAATAGTTAATTGCTTAGGTACGCCCATTTCAATATATCTATACCTACCTATTCCGTTAGCATTCAATATGTTTAGAAAGACAAAACAAAATTTACTCAAATTATCCATCTCGTATAACATTATTTTTCTGGATAACATGATGGACACACACTAGCTAAGCCAGGCCATTTGAGTTTAAGTTTAATGACCAGTACCTACAATCAGAAAAGAAGCGGCGCGGTATGAACAATTAATCCAATTATTACTATTTTGTTTACACTATAATCTAGTGGTAGGTGCCACCACCAAGGCGGTCGTATTGGTAGGTATCTTATTCGCTTACCCTACCGCCAAGAAACAGTGCTTCCTTCAGTAAAAGACGGCCAGTGAAATTACCGGCACACAAGATACTCCAACTTAGTTATGTATATGTTGGGTACGCATCTGTAATCCTCTGCTGTTGCTCGTTTTCTTCCCCATGTCATAAAAAAGTAGGTACCTATACTCGTATGTAGTACCTAATTATTTCGACATGTGGTTAGGCACTAAAATCGACATTATTGATTTACGTCGCGGCCTACACAAATAAAACGGGTCACCAGCTCTGCAGAAGTAGAGCATGACTGAAGGAAGCCAGTAAGATCCGTAATTAAATGACATGTTCATAAATCTACTTTGACCTGTCATGGTCTTAAATTGTTCCAAAGAATAGGTACCTCTGTACAATAAAAAAATTTAAAATACGCAAACCTGTACGTCAATAAAAACCATATTTTTATACCTACCTACATAAAAGTCACTTATTACTGGCTGACGCTCAGGCCACCCAACCTCAATCTAGACCTGAACCTATGGAGATAACTTGGAGTTTGAACCTAGAAATCTTAACTTTTTTAATAAAGGTTCCCTTGTTTTATTATGTACCTACCTAAACAGGTATCTATCGAAATATTTTGCTTACTTATAAGAACATATGCTCGGCTTCTCATTGATATAATGCTAAACGAAACTCCTGTATTTGTTCCAAGTATTTCCGTAAAGGCCGTGAACCTCGTTGCTGCGAGTACACTTTAAGATATAGTACCTAATAGGCATTTAACGTTGCGCTATTCACACTCGTAAAGCGACTTGTATAGGCACATACCTACTTTGTATTGCTTTCTAGAGGTAATTAGGTAGTATCGGTGATACCTGCAAGTTACCTAACGCATTTTGTGTGCTCAACGTAGTAGTAAGACAAAGTTCTCAATCCCTTTTGAAGGCGAGGCGAATTTTACGATGTTTCTTAAAACAAAGTCCATACGTTGCCATGAAAAAAACATAAAGAGTAGGTACCTAACTGGCCACGTATAAGTATGGTAATAATTAACAGCTTCAAAAGCAAGGTTTGTTTCTTGCGCGTGTATGTACCCATTTGGAGAGTTAGGCAATCGTTTTGCACAATGTTAGGCAGTGAATCGTCTGTGCCAGCATGCCACTATATTTTAGTCTCTGTTGATCTGAATTCATCCAGTTCGTGTCCCGTCGTAACCTTTACCATACACACCATACGGCTCGCATAGAACGCTCGGAGCCCACTCCATGGCGTAAAGATTAATCTACGCACAAATAAATCAATTACCTACCTAGATCATTCGATAGATAAATATAGTGAAACAGATAAACTGTATTGAGTGATAAATAAACTCAATAACAAATAATTTCGAAATTTATTTACCTAACAATCAAAAACTCTGGTTTCAAATGCAAAGGCCACAGTGAAAAGTTTTAATAATATACAGACACGTGAGTTGATAATGTGGCGAACTGGTTTAAATTCTACAGTATTTCTTTTGATTATATTTAACCATCTCAACACGACTCCCGCGTATCCTCACTGTAAGTACGTCTTTCTCTTAAGATTATCTCTTTGCTAAGAACTGTGCTAAATATTTCGAGTACCTATTACAGGTATTGCACTCAATGGGATTTATAGTTTTCCTTTTGATCCCTCAAGAGCTGATCAAATATGGCATCCAAATAGATCGAGCTGGAATGTCAAGTACTTAGCTAGGTGAGACTTAAAGGACTTTGAAAACTAAGTAGGTACTTAATTAACAGGTTCTTTTTAAAACTCAGCTATCTAATGTTAATATACTCAAATACTTTCTTATTGTTTCTATTTAAATAGAAAAACAAATCTTTGACAATCGACCTTAGCCTGTGATATCAAATTAATTACAAATAGATAAGTGCGATAGGTAGGTACAGGTGTCATGTTGTCGAATGGAAGTTTTTGTTAATGCTAATCCGAATCACGATCTTTTTCATTTATTTTTCTTCGTTTTTCCCGGGAGTATTCACCGTTGGTCAGTAGCTTTCATAATTACGTTCATATCGAACGATCATATTTAGACATCCACATTAAAAAGTATAAGTTAAAAGAAACGTTAGGAACTTAATTTTTTACGTAATTGACACATTTTTGAGGTAAAACGCTCGAGGAAACAATTTCGTATGGAAATATTTATTTTCTCTTTCATCTGTTTTCTGCTCTTTAAGTGGTAAAGCTAGTGCCACGAGACTTGATGTGAATGATTTTACACACACAGCTACAAAAAGAACTGATTGCACAAAAGGAGAATGAATGAAATGAACGTGTCAAAATCCTGCTGTCATTATACGACATGTTGTAGGCGTGTGTGTAATCAATCATTCACTTCAACTCTCGTGGCACTAGCTAGTATATGTACTTTAAGGAGACTATGCTTTTTACATCCGTCGACACCCAGCTGCTTAACCAATCGGCTGTGTCTTCTGCAAGCTCGATAGGTAAATATACCCCGCAGAGATAGAGCCCGCAGAAGGCAATTTAAATTGTCAATTTTTATTGCAGGGAGGTACTTTAAGAGTCAGAACTGAAACAAGAGCAAAAACTAATGCAATACATTGGTAGCTCGAATGTTACGTTTTCAGTGTCATTTCATTACATTACCTACATAAGCCCAAACGAAGACGTGAGTTATCCGTTACAATATCATTTAATATGTGTGAGTCTCACGGTAGTTTCATGTTAAAAATTACCTACATAAGGTTTAATTTTTGTAAGTTTCCTAAGTCGAGTCTATCTCACGAGAGCTTAAATGTATTATAATATTAAAGTTTCTTAATTTTAACATGCGTATGAAACATACTTTCAAATAGATAGCTATTTATTTGAATAGCTTAGCATTCTTAATTTCAGAGATAAGGATATTAGGTAAAAAAAATTGACTGCTCTATTTCGTTAGCTCTTGAGAATAGGTCGCATAAATACATACGAATTCATAGGTCAAAGGCAAAACCATTATCACTGAAATTGCCTGAAAAGAATTTTTAATCTTAAATAATTTATTGAATTAGTTGTTGCTTTGCTTTTAGTGTTCTTACAGTGTGGAGGAACTGCATGAACACACATTTCTGGCATAATCGTAGCTATCATGAGGTCGCGGGTGAGCAAAGTAATTGTTTCATTTCATTTTAATTTAACCTTACATTAACGTTGGGTAGGTGCATTACATTACTGGGATTTGTAGACTTGATTTACCGTGATCCTTGTGCAATATTGTAATTCGAAACATTACGTCGCATTTGCTTAAGGCGTTACAAATTGTGTGTAGTAATGAAAGTGCCGTCTTGAATATAATGTGGCTTTAACATTTATATTCTTTGCAGTGCGCGGGCCGCGTTACACAGTTAGCAATGGGCACGAAATTCCCAAACAGCCGTTTGTAGAGGTCCGCAACGCCACGTATCACGGTAGCGGGCCGCGGGAAGAGGCCCGCGCCATGTGCTCTGTAAAGACCCTCGAAGTTAACGCGACCGCCAACGCCACTATAACCAGGAGACTGCACGGAGTTGTTACTTCTAGTAAGTTGTCAAGTTTCAAGCTTTGGATCGAAATCGATTTAGAAAGTTATTTTTTGTATGTTATGGACCAAGTGATTTATTGAATAATGACAAGCTATACCGGGCCAAGTGATTAATTATTCCTAAACTTCATTATTTATCACATTGTCTGGTCATTATGAATTTAATAGGTAACAACAGTAACCAAGCAACCTACATCAATTAAATTATTTCAATATAAATAAACTTAAATGTTTAGCAAAACTAGTACTGCAGATAATTCGAGAATATACATCAATCTACAATATACAAAAATACTACAATCACTTCAAAAATACTGACTGCACAGCAAATTAATTACATCGTGCGTAGATACTCATTCCCATAGCAAAATAACTTTTATTGTCAATTTGGCACCGGAAAATTACGTACGACGACGAGCGGAGCGAGGAGGAGCGTTAGGTACAATTGCGACCACAACGCGCGAGCCGAGCGAGCGAAGCGAGCGTGCCGCGGTAGTGGCCGGCTAAGCGCCAAAACCTAATTTATTTAGGAAATAATTTGTCCTCTACTAGGTTATGTAATTTACTTGATGTAAAAGTATATAAATGCTGAAAATAAATTGATAGGTGTACATATTATGTTGTACTTAATAAATAATAAGATGACGTGTCAAATAAAATGATGTTTCATTTATGTAAACTGCCGTGTGTTATATGAAAATAGAAGCTAGATTTAAATAAATGCTGCTGTGCAATAATAAAAATGCTTTACTTGAAGATAAATAGCGGTACGCCACGAATTAAGTTGCGGTTTATTACGTAATATTTTGA
This sequence comes from Choristoneura fumiferana, assembly GCF_025370935.1. Classification (NCBI taxonomy): domain Eukaryota; kingdom Metazoa; phylum Arthropoda; class Insecta; order Lepidoptera; family Tortricidae; genus Choristoneura; species Choristoneura fumiferana. Next base: position 14,722,892 of record NC_133472.1, read on the forward strand.
GATGAGTATTTTGCTGTGCAATCAGTAATTTTGATGTGAATTCGGTTTTTTTTTTGATAAAAAAGGTCTTTTTTTGATGTGCGTTTTAAACGCAGCAGCAGTATTAATACTGCCCGTATGTTTTTAAATATAAATCGCACGACAATTTGATCTCGAGCGACATAAGAAATAGTATGCATACTGCCTGTCCTAACTTACGGTGCCCAAACACGGTCACTTACAGAATCGCAGAAAACCAAACTGAAGGTTTGCCAAAGAGCTATGGAGCGCAGCATGCTCGGAGTGGGAAAGATTGACCGTATCCGGAACACGGTGTTGCGTTCTAAAACACTCATTTTCGATGTTGGTTCAAAGACTGCTAGGTTGAAGTGGGACTAGGCCGGCCATGTCAGACGAATGGATCCACTGCGGTGGGCTAAAAATGCCACAGGACGGATGGCGACGGCGGGGGAGGCCCAGACGGAGATGGCGGGACGACCTGGATGTATTTCTCGACGACTGGCCTCAAGCTGCTTTGGATCGGGAGGAATGGAGGACATGGGGGAGGCCTTTGCCCAGCAGTGAGATATCAATCCAAGCTAGATAATAATAATTGCCTTATGCCCTACTGGCTGCCTTATTATGTCTTGCATCTTATCTGACCCGGTGGGAACTGTTCTGTGGTAGCTGATCTTGAACTGTTAGCAACTTTATTTTGTCTAGCTCTTGCTAACTACAACTACATTCCTCTAAATATGGCCAGTGGACATGGAGAAATTAATCGTTCCTATTTTTTTACCTTTATTTTTATTTTCAGGAGAGCTGCAGAGTTCGATACAGCGGCTAGAGGTAATTATTTTTGGCCAGATGCAGCAGCTGTGGCACAGTTTAGACGCGCTGCGAGAGCAACTCGGTGGCCGTGAAACTACGTACCCTGATCGCCGTACCATGATGTTTAGATTTAAGCCAGAGGGATAGTTCGATGTTCACATTGTGTAGGATAAACCGCCCAGTTATTGCCTATTTTTTGTAATTTGTTTTTATAACTGACCCAACTATCATTTAAAGTGTGAATCTCAGTTGAAGTGGGAGAAAGTATTCTATTACTGGCACGTTGATTTCATTAATTGGCACCCAGTTTTTGACAGACTTAAGTATATCCTTCATAAACACGTCTACCTAAAGTTTTACTACTTAACTTAATGTTCACATATTAACATCGATTCAACATATTAGTATTCCAGTGCTGAGTTTAATTTTCATCTCATATGCTGTGTGGGGATTTAGGATAAATCAAAGCGGAGTTGTAATTAAGTTCCATTTATTAACAAATTAGTAACTGAACTGATCAGCAGGTTACCCGGCCGCGCGAAGGATACTATCGCTCGGCCGGGCTACAACAATAAACAAATACCTTCGTTAGTTACATTTAGTTAATGTTTGTAAACCTACATGCATCTATTAATAAATTAAATATTAACAAATAAACAATTTATTATGCTTCCTTTCGATTAGAAACTATAATTAGAATGTACTTTTTGTAATAAGAGAAAGTTATATGTAAAAATATTGGTCGTTTATATTATAAATAACTAATTGAGACTAAAAATGTCAAATATATCGGACGGAAATAAAGTACCTAATAATATCATTTGTATGTAATTCGCTAAAATAACTAGCGATACTAGTTGAACGACACATCGGACAAATTCAGACGATTAAGAAATTTATTAGTTTTATTACACTGCTTACTCGTTTCGATTTTGATGTACATTTATATTGAATCAAATCAATAGTTTTTTAAATATCAACATTGACGTATTGATAAAATAAACTTTGCGCTTCAATTATTTACATAAAATTGTTTGACGGTACTCAATCTCGTGAAGCCCAATGATACTGCAAACATTGTGGCCAATGGAGTTTCTACTCAATAAAGTTACATTCTTCGTTTCATAATTGACCAATGTCAATACAGAACACAGGTACGAGTAAGTGTATATTGTATTCCGATCCAATTTTAAAGCGTAAACAAGGACGCCATTAATAAACGACGCCAAAATAATTAATCTGTTCAGTAAATCGATTATTTATTAAATTAATAGATCAACGTATTGTTGCCTATTTTATTATTTACAATACTTGATTTAATTCCAAAGACTGTTTATTCCAATTACAAAAGCAGTAACTATTTTTTAATTTTAAGGAAAGTAAATAAAAATCGCTTATTCATACGCGCATTAATCGATTTTTAAAATGTCAAATTTTCCACCATCTCTACGCTAGTCTATGCTACTACAGATTATACACATGTTTCAATCAAGAAATAACGTCAGATTTTGACGAAGATTTTTCAAATGAAAAATAAAGTGAATTTTGGTGAAAAAAGTGATTAGACATCTAGTTAAAAGACACGAATTATAGATAAATGTGTTATTGATTCGATCCAGTGGGTGTTTATACAAGAATTTTGATGAAATCGGTTTGTTTACACTTTTAATAAATTGGATAGGCATAAAGTATACGTAATATCAGCGGCTCGCGTTGTTAACTAAAGCGAGCTACAGTTCTAACGTAGTGTCTCTGTCGTACCACTCATATTTCTTTACTGGCGGTACGATGAAACTCCATAGCCAATTTTTATTTTTAAATGATGGTTGTTACAATGGTCGTGTGACGTCGGGATCGTTTGGGATTGTTCGCGCGGTCAGGCGGCGTTGGCTTGCATGTAGCGGCGCAGTTCCTCCTGCGTGTCGAAGATCATGACGGGGAACGGGGAGCCGGGCACGTGCCGCCCCGCCCACCGCACTTCCACCCGGTAGTCGCCGGGCTCCGTCGGTGAGAACTGACGACAAATTCGTGCTTACAGTGTTCGGGTTCAACCATCTCCACGTGTTACTCTTCACAGGCTAGCAAACCTTACATGCTTACGGTACAACAATAGATACGTTATCGATACAGATTTAACGGTCCACCGTTATCTTAATTTATGTAAAAATCATAGCTTGCTTTAGCATCTATGACGCAGGACGCAAACTATTTGCAGAAGTGGCTAAAAGTACCGCGGCCGAGTAAATTAAAAACACAACAAATTATTTTTGTCTTTTGTCGGTACTAAACATGAGCTATTGTATTTTTAACAGTTTAAATAATCTTGAACGGAACGGTGAATTAAAACTAAAGAGGTGTATGAAATGAATTCCTCATAGACTATTTTAGCAACAATTTTGTCGTAGTTAAATCCCGGTTCTAATAATAGATACAGGGTATAGAATATGATTGACCACAATAGTCATAAGTAAGCTCACCTTGCACAGTATAGTGCGGTCCTTTTGGTTCTCGCGCTGCATCTCGACGCGGAAGGCACCCTTGGGGCCGCGCACGCGCACCGTCAGCTGGCCGGCGCCCGCGCCGCGCGTGTCGCACAGGAATCGCGACTGGAACGTCGCCAGCACGCCCGGCTCAACGCCCGGACCGTACACGCGGACCTGACAAGCGTTTACGGTTACACCAGGTGTACAGTCGAGTTACGTTAGTAACATAAACTTGTGAGCAAAAATTTGATCAAAAATGTCTGAACACGCTTCTACGCTGTTAACAATAGTCGTGTTCAGATATTTTTGATCAAATTTTTGCTCACAATCACAAGTTTATGAACTCGACTGTACAGTCCCGAACCGGGATTGTTGAGCCACTTGCCTGTTCTGGGTTTTAATGACAACATATACTACGATGATGTATAAATCTGCTAGATTATTAATAGTGGCGAGTGGAAAAAATGTAGCACTGAATAATAAAATAATAATTTCGGTGGTAAAGACGCATTTCGTTTTAAATATTTACCGACATTTTATCTACATTATATCAATCAAAGTTTCATTCCCTTAGCGAAGTAGAAACACTTATAAATATACCTTGGAAGGATCCGGCGCGCCGGCAACTTTGAGCACGAACGGCGAGCCGGGCACGTGGTCGCCGGCAAACTGCACGCTGAGCACGTGCCGGCCCGCTTCCGCCGGCTTTACATTGAGCGTGAACGTGCCGTCGCCGTGCTCGTACAGCTCGCAGTACGCCACCTAGAAGGATATACTTAGTACACGAAGACGAACAAACCATATCGCAGCGTGGAGGTCACTGCTGGTTTGCTATAAACAAAATATCGCTAGATGGCTCCATTGGCGAGACTTCTGTTTGAGGTCTTGCATGAGTTTGGCTCATTTAGTTCAGGCGCAAATGTCAAAACTTGCCATAGTATGTCAGTGACGGGAAGCTCCAGCTATAGCGCGATTATGACCCCCTGTTTCACCATCCATTAATTAAATTTATTTGACGGATCAATGTGATGCTGTCTCTGTTTATATTGTTGGAATAGACGGAGACGGCATCACATTTATCCGTCAGTCTTTTTCTTCTTCTTCTTTACCTTGTTGGGGCCGGTACAGTGAGCGGTGAGCTCTCCGGGTCCGGCGCGGCGCGTGTCGATCCAGGACCGTATCTCGCGGCCAACCACGCCACCGGCCAGGCCCGCGCCGGAACATACTACGCGCGACGCGTCGCCGCTCTCTGAGCCCGCCGTCACGTTCACTGTCAGCGGACATCCTGCGAACATACGAAGATACTTGAATACCAATAAAAAGAAGATTAATATAAAGGAGAAAAATTACAAGACAGTCAAACTGTATTATCGCATGCAGCGAATCTACGCCGCGTTAGGGTGTAAGCAAAGCATAATTCGCGCTCCCTCTAGAAATAATAAGGGTAAAATGTAATATATTTTTTGCTAACAAAAAATACTTTATGCCGAGTTTCTTGCGGCCCATTTTTCTTGGCAATGATGTTCTTTCCCCTTTGCAGCCTACTTACAGAATAAACGCTTTGATTTTGATTTTAACATGAACTTTGCTGTCCCTGCTCTGTCGCACGCTAAATTTGAGCGGGTACTCACTCAGGTTGTACACTTACTTCACGCTCAAGCCACTTCACTCTGACTCGGGAAAAACCGAGACAATGATCGGAAGAATTCCGAGGCTAGGCAAGGATGCACGAAGTTACACAAAGTACCTACACTTTGGTCCGCCAAACTTTGAAAAAGTTCGCGAGTTGTGTAGTGGATGTCTCATATTAGTATAGTATACCTTTAACGAGGCGGCCTGCCCACGTAACACGCAGTTGGTGGTCGCCGGCGCGTCGCGGCGTGTAGCTCGCGCGCCACAGGCCCGGTCCGGCTGCCGCCAAAGCTACCGGAACGTCGTCGCCGTCCGGCGCCGCTAGTGATGCCTCGGGCGCGCCCGGACCCGCCGCACTGCCATCTATAACACATGCTACCATTGCAATCGAAACCAAAAGTGGGCGTATTGAGCTAATTTTTGGACTTTCATGCGGTTTTCGGTAGCATTCGGCGTCGTGGAGTGGATCCACCACCCACCTGGTAAATTGTCGTAATTACGTGGTTATACATTAGTTTGTGCATTTATGCGAATGTGAATGATAGATTTATATTTATGTCGCAATTCAATTTTCATCTCCTTTTTGTTTGTCCTTCTTGCCGGACTGATTTCTAGGATTGCCAGAACGAAGTGTGCTTTACATTACTTGAGGCAGTACACTCTAGGATTGCTTCCGAATTTAACCCTTTATAAGGCCCCATTTATTGGAGCATACTACTACAGAATCAAAAGCAGCTATCGAATACGTACCTGACAAAGGATATTTTTAAAGCTAGTCGTATTTTCAACAATTACAGTGGAAATTGTGACGTATAATGAAATTATAAAGTTCAATTTCCAACTCAATGCATCTGGTCGCTAAATCGCCTCTACCTTATTAAGGGTTCCGTGCGTTAACTTCAACAAACGGCTCAGTTTCTTAATAGAAACTATGTGGCAATTATATTTTCGGACGAATCGAAACAGAAACATTTTCACAGTCATTATTAAAAGTCAAATTGTAAAATCCACAAACTTGACGAGTGACATCGACGTGACACATAAGAGACATAAGAAAAACTCACTTTTTGACATTATTTTGTGTGAATTAAAACCGCTTTATTTACGGATTACAAATAAACATCATAAAAGCACCTTTACACTGTTTTACTAAGCATAGTTATCTTAATTCTTGATTATCTCTTTAACAGTAAGAATTAGGTTACGTCTTCGAGAAATCAACTAAATTTGACCTGTTGAATATTTTCCCTTAAAGTTAACGGAGGTAAAATAGTAGTTTGTGCAACTGTTACGTAATAAGCATCCTTAAAACACGAGTTTCATAAAAGGATCACACGAGTGTTTTAAGGCCTAATTACGTACAGTTGTATACATTACTTTAACTACATCCATATATTAAATCCTCTATCATGCGTTCAAGAACCATTGAGAACGACCTGCATTGCAACCAGAACTATGTCTGCCCCACGAGTTCCTGCGCCTGTGCCACCGCTCGATATCGATTTCGGTATCGTAATGAACATTTCGTAATGCCGTGTTCATAATAGAATCCAATGTCGTAATGCTGGTCATTATCTATGATGAAGATTTACTATATGGGTGTGGATAAAATACCATTTTGTATACCTCATGCTAAGACAAGTGCGAGTACTGTAGCACTGACCTATCGTGAAGACGGCGGGGGTGTGCGGCGCGGCGTGCGCGAGCCCTCGGCCGGCGAGCGCCACGCGGTCGGCCGTGCTGCCGGCCGCCACGAGCGCGCGCCGCGGCGCCCCGCCCACCAGCGCGCCGTTGTACGTCAGCTCCAGCTCCTGCTCGCCGCTGACGCCCTCGGCCGCCGTCAGCGTGACCACCGCGCGCCCGGACACTGTCTCCACGCCTGACAATTGGGTACTATTTAGTCCGTCAGTTAGATTATTGGAAAATATTAATTGGACACGTATTTTTTCTATTGTCAATCAAACAAAAAATTACAAAGATGAAGCATGTCAATGTTCAAGATTACAGTACTTTCATTGTAGCATGGTGCGGGTGACAGCTGTCAATATGTCGAAACTTGAGTCGATAAAACTAATAAGTTAAAATTTAAATCCTAATTAATGTCATAATTAAACCGATTATTAAGCAAATTTTGATGACAATATTAGTGAAATTCTAGGTTGGAATATTATTTGCCACTTTAGTAAGGCTAAACGGAATTTACAAGAATGTTAGTTACTTACCAATTAATAAGTATCAATATAACTCAAGATCCATTAGGTCCCATCACTAAACGAGTCTCTGCTGTTACATTACATGCATATTACGTTTCTTCACTTAAATTGTGCTTTGAATTTTATTAATAGATTATAAAAATCAATTTATTTCGTATAACATACTCGTAGTTTTTTATGTTCAAACATTTTACGCCCGTCATATTCAAGCTACAACTGAAATATAATTCCATATATTTAGACCGCAGCAACTTTTTTTGAGTAAAACGAACCGGTGCATAAATGTCACCCGCAACATGCTAGAATGAAAGCACTGTAGGGGCCCGTGACGTCACGCTATGCTAAATAGTATCACGGCGTGATGTGTCGCGGACCTCTGGCTAGTTAATTATGTAAAGGCCCCAAAGAAGGGGGTTGTCAAAATATCTACATGTCTTTATATCGGAGGGGAAAGGGGCGATTTTTAAAAGCTATTACGAACATCAACTCATTAAAGCCCTCACTCTTCTACTTCGGGATGCTAATAGACTCTAGTTCGTGATTCCTCATTTACCGTCCTAACTTTTTAACTTCTGAAACGTCCTGTGGTTTATAGGTACTTACGCTGGTGCCGGGCAGCCAGCAAGCACTCTAGCGTGCCGGGGCCGGCGTTGCTAGTGTCCAGCACCAGCTTGGAAGGCGCGCGCACGCGGCCCGAGCTGTCCGCGCCCCAGCCGCCCACCGGCACGATCGCCGATGTGTCTATCACCTGCCAAAAATTACACGTGAGAAGGTCGCTTGGGGAAAAACGAAGGTGACTATTACCTTTTGTAACACGGTATTTGACTATTTTATATTAATTTAAGATAAGACAGATAAAGAAATACTTGCTCGTGACGTCACATGCAAGCCTACCTATTTGTGCATCTTTGCAGATGTAAGTAGATAGAAAAAAAACTGAAGTGAATGAGCCGGTTGTGGAGTTTAAGCTCAAAATGATGTACACAACCGCTGATTAAAGTTATGGGAGGCTGACTGGTGCGAAATTGCTGTAGTATGACGCAGGAAACCTTAACTAGCACGAACTGTTGTCTGCCTCTTTGTAGTCTTCTGAACTCAAACTCGATACGATTCCACCGTTAATTTTTTATTTGAATATTTATGCCTCAATCAAGTCACCAAATTTTGTACGACCTGGTTGCACAATTTTCGGACTTACTTTGACAGAGAAAGGGCTGCCGGGAAGCGGGCCCGCGGCCGTGAATATCCGCACTTCGTACAAGCCGACCACGAGCGGTATGTACGCGCAGAGCCATTCGCGAGGGGCACCCGCGACCACCCTGCATTCTAATAAGCCGGAATCCGTATCGTCCTCTTTGCCTTCAGTCAGCTTTTCCACCTGATTCAAAAGAAATTACGGAATTTATAGAACGCAGCTAGAGCTTGTGTTATGTCATTTATTGGATCAGGCGTTACTTTGCGTAGGTTCATATCAACCTTACGATAGCTAGGTCTATGCATCAAACGTGTGTTCATGCAGTTCCTCCACCTCCACACCGTTAAGCACTTACACAAAATCACACAATCTCAACTATCACCACCACTACTCTATGCTCACGCGTTTATCGAACTCAAGCAAAGTTCATCATCAGAAAAATGTAACACAATTGTTCAACTGTCTGATGATGAACTCTGGTTGAGTTCGAAATGCGTCAGGGTAGTGTGTGGTGGTGATATTTGGGTTTGTGTAATTTGTGTTTTTACATTTTGTTGCATAGACGTGCTTTAAGGTCGCGGGTGAGCAAAGTAATTATTTAGGGCGTCCGCTGCGTTAGGCTGCGTCTCGACCAGAGATGTGCGAGGATGTGTTGCGAGAAATGTGTTTTTACCTAGCTATTGGGAGGGTGCGAAGTACTAGGTGGGTAGCAATGAAATCTATCGCAGCGCTCATAGTGGCCAAAAGAAGAAATAAGCTAGGCTCTGTCATCTGTCATACTCATATGAATCTGTCATTAACAAAGCAATTTGTATAGACTTTAACTACCTACCCTACCTACCTAGTTTTAGTAATAGATGTTTATGTTATGATGCGAGCTTGAATTATTGAACACTGTCCCTGTTTTGTTCTTAATTCCTCACATCTCGGACATGTCCAGCAACAATTTTCCTTATGAAACGGTTTGTGGTTGAAATTTTATATTGAGTGATACTCACAAAACCGGTCTTCAAAATTATAATCATTTTGATCTGAAAACGATATTTAATTTATTACTAGCGCTATAATAACAATTATTTAATTTTACTATTATTCAAAGAAACCAATAAGATAGCTTTATCTTTTCGTTTCACAGTAAAAGTACAACTAAACATGAAGTAAACAAACCCTGATATAACAAAAATAAAACACACTTTTTGAATAAATTTTACTTACATCATTTAATTTTAATGACTAAAAATGAATTCACAACCTCTTGTCCACCCAAATCTCGGTATCACAGTAATTTTGTATTATAAATTAATACGTTAAATTGACGTTGTTTTTTAACCCCCCACGCAAAAAGAGGGTTGGTATAAGTTTGACCGCTATGTGTCTGTCTGTGGCACCGTAGCTCTTAAACGGGTGAACCGATTAGAATGCGTTTTTTTATTTGAAAGCAGGTTTTCTAGCGATGGTTCTTAAACATGTTTTACCAAAATCGGTAAAGCCGTTTTTGAGATATTGAAGTTTGAAGTGACAAAGTCGGGGGTTTTTCAACTTTTTGTTAGTTAAATACTTATCCAAGCCAAGTATAGAAACGCTTCATTCACGTAGCCTCGCTCCGCTCACCTGTTTCCACCAGAGCGGTGCTGTGCAAGGATAGGCAAATGAAGCGTTTCTATTGGTTCATTAACACATTCCTGCAACACATGTTTGCACATCTCGGGTGAAAACGCAGCCTTAAGGGGGTGCAACGCGCGGGCGTCCGCGTGGCGTGCACCAGCTTAACGCAGCGGGCGCCCTTACAGTTCCTTTATGTTATGGTCGTAGACGTGACATAATACAGCACGTTGATCCAAAGAAAGTACATAGAAATGATTGTCACTATCCGGCAAAGGTCTGGAAATTAATCGTATGATTTCTGGTGATTACTTTCTGCTCTTCTTCACATTAAACTAACATAGGATTATAATTGCTGTTGCTATATATTCTTACTTAGCACAGCAGGTTGCTATTAACTCGCGGGGCAATAGGCGTTAAGCTAACCAGTAATACTGGCATTATTTGACGAAAAATCTAATAATGTTATAGTAAATTCGCAATATTGCTAATGAGGGTTCCTGAGACAGGCTAGTTGGCGCTAATGTCGTGAACCAATTGCAAGTGAGACACGATACGAGCGTCATCTAGCGATATTTTTCCTGTCAAGAAACCCCCATTGAAAAAATTTCAAAATAATTAGTATTTCAACGCAGAAATGTAACTGGAGAAAACACAAAACTATAAAGCCACGGGGTTGATTATGGTGACGGATGATATATACTTATTATACCATTTGGTTGCAGGACCTTTCAAATTAAAGAACCATTGGCTCGAGAAGAAGGTCCTCCAACCACTTGGCTATCCAGTGGACAATTCGTTAAATCATTGGTTTTGAGGAGTAAAATAAAAAAAAAGGTTCGGAAGCAGTTTGTCATACATTGACAAGATTGTGCGTGACACTCTATAGCACCCTGTCGCAGTCAGCATATGCCGCACTTATAAACAATGCTTGATAAGGACAGCTTATGCTCGCTGCGTCAGGGTTCCACGGAGTGCCACATACGAACTTGTCAAGTATCAATGAGTGTTTACCTGCACAGTGGGCGGCGCGTGGTCCGCGCAGTGTATGGTGAAGGCGGCCTCCTTGCCGACGTGCGCATGCGCGAGCCCGGTGCCGGCGCAGCGCGCGGCGCCGCTGCTGCGCCCGCTCAGCACGCCCAGAGACACGGGGCTGCCCGCCACGGGAGCACCTGACACATACTATCTACAGTAACCGGCGATAAAGATTGCAAATCGGTCTTCGGAAAAATACGATTGGCTGTTCACGACGATTTCCAAACACTGGCCACCGTCCATCAATCATCGTACTTATTGACGTTTTATAATTAGTTAAAGTCAAATTAATGACACGTAAACTTCGGATATCTATAGAGAGCTGTTGCAACTACTAGAAAAAGGATAGTTCCCTCTTTTTCCTAAAGATGCCATCGCATAATTGAAAGTTTTAGGGGGTTTCAACTCTTTATTATATATTTTCATCTAAATGCGTCGGTACTCTATTGCACCTGTGCAACGACTGATAAACATCACATAAGTAGTGTGTGACCCGAAATTACCCGAGTCTCTTTCCAAAGACCAATGTGCAATCTTTATGGCCGGGTACAGTAGATGGGTCAACCAACTTTATAGTGTAGCTTGTTGCCGTGGTAATGCCTCCCGAGGTACTTATTAAAAATATGATTCTATGGGGTACAAATCCACTCAAATTTAGGAGTTGTGACAGTTTTATGGCAATTCCTTCATGGCTATCTCCTAGCCGCGCTAATAGTTGCAATTTTGCCATGAAAGTGTATCACTGCTGTCTCCTGACTTACGGGACAAAATAACACGTTATTCAAGAGAAAAAAAAATATTAATCTGCACATTATTATTTTTTTAGAACTAAGCAGATGAAACAAATGGCGGGAAGGTAAATTAGACAGTTCGCTACAAATATTATATATCATAGTTTTGTTTACCATTTTTTACAGTGCATTTGAGCGATTATATGTTTAATAATTTGAGGAATTGTTGAGTAATTGTACAGCGATCTAAAACAACGCTTAATTATTATAATTGCTGCAATTATTCTTCAAATTTCATACTTGGCAAGCAATAATTGAAATAGTGAAAGTCATATCATAAATACATACTCTAGATAATTAACACAAAATTAACTTTCACCATATAAGAGGCGCAAAAAAGTTTACGTATTTTATTATGTAAATATCTTACCACCATAGTTGACGTAAATACGGTAATGTGCCGGAACAGTGGCCCGCATCCGGACCCGGTACGTGTGTCCGTCTTCCCGGATGTCGACCGGTATGCGTACGCGCTTCTCGCCCATGGCCTCGCATACCACCTCCAACTCACCCACGCCCGCTTCCTTTGTATCCACTACAAGTCATAGCAACATATCGTTAAAAATACTCAAGTTAATAAAAAAAAATAAATATACACCGCTGCGAAATGTCGATTCAATATCTAAATAAAATTTCACTATATTGACAGGGATTGGTAATTACTAATTATGTACTGGCTTGGTTTATATTAATGTATTAAATAGTATCTGAACTAACCTGTGAAGTTGATAGGCGTCTGTGTTATGATGTTACCAGTAGGCAGCCCAGACATTATGACTTTGTTCGGATCGAATGACTCGCAAGTGTATGGACTTCCTGTGACAGGCTTTGATAAGTGGAGTACTTCTGCAATAAAAAACGACAGTAAAGCTTTAATTTTAAATTTATAGAACTGAGAATCTCTTTTCTGTTGTAGTTCAAATATAAATGGGACACTTCAGACTATTGACGATTGATCCCTGGTTAGGTGAGGAAATGGCCAATATCGCATTGACTTTTGAAAGGTAATCAACCGGTTTTACCTATAGTGCTCTGTCCGACTTCAGTGATGGTGTACTCTGCTTGCAACAGCCCGGACTTAGTCTGGTAGCATCGGACGGGCAGCGCCCGGGAGCCAGGTCCGGACACGACCACGTCAAACTCGCGCGCCGGCCGGCCCAGCGTGTCGATGCTGAATGAAGCGACGCGGCCGACTTGCGCCTGGTACAGCCCCAGACCGGCTGCTGATACCTATTTTGATAATTTGTGGTTATTATTTCTACTAGCTTACTTAATATGGTCTCTCTCATGCGAACAAAAAGATTTGGGGGTGCAATTCAATTTGGCAGCAGAATTGAAACTTTGGGTTTTTACTAAAGTCTTCATCAACGTTGCATAAACATAAAGGACACCCGTACCAGATTTCACGTTCGGGCCTACGGACAGGGCCGGATGCACCATTATGCAGACTAGACAACTGCCTAGGTGCCCCGCATCAGCTCAGGGCCCCGCGCACGTACAGTAAAAAATTAAAATGTTTCATAGTGAAAATTTAATTGGAAAAATTGTATCCTCAATGAGCAGGTATTATTGGTGTTTTTCGACGCATGCTGGCTGACAGTTGATTTGATTGAACTTGAAGTTAAATAATCTTGAATCGGCTGAAAAGAATTGTATTGCCTAGGGGCCTGCCATCGTTAATCCGGTTCTGCGTACAGTCACCTGCGTTAATATCTGCCACAGCGCAGCGTGCAAAAATATCTGACACGTCTTACCGGCCCTAGATATAGAGCCCTATCAGATATTTATGTACTCTTTGTTGTGTCAGATTTTGGCGCTGGTGACTGTGTAGACAATGGCGTGCAGTGGGTTAATTCCAGGGTAGGCAGCTGGTAGTTTGCGCCTGCAGCACCTAACCTACCCTCTCGCAGCAGGGTATAGGCAACACTGGCGCGTTGGTAGCGCTGACCATAAACGGTCGCGTTCATAATTAGACACGGTCCGGTCGTACGGGCAGCGTGCAATGACGGCTTGACGATCCCACCGGAAGACCAGCGCTGGCTCTCGAGCCGGCATTATGCGGAAGTGGGTTCGTTTCGTGATATTGTGATAGTTGCTTGCCTATATTGTTTGTCTGTCGTTTATATACTTGTCAATGTCACGAATAAATGTTTTTTCGTTCTTTCTTTGTTTCAATGCACGCCATAGTGTAGTGCCCGTTTGGTTGCGGCTCACCTCCTGTCCGTGGCTGGCGGGCTGCACGTCGACCACGAGCGGCTCGCGCGAGACGGGCACGCCGCTCCAGAGCAGCGCGAGGCGGTGCGGGGCCGCGCGCGCCGGGTGCCACACGAGCTCCTGCCGCGCGCCGCCGCGCCGCCGCATCGAGTGCGGCACGGTCTGCCCGCCGCACGTCACGCGCCCGGAAAGCCGGCCCGCGCCCGCGTTGCTTGTGCTCACTGTTACACGCGTTTTAAATTCAGAGCGTTTATACCTGCAGAGCTGGCACTGTTGCATTTTTCTTAGTTTTTCTCGATTATTCCCGTTATTAAATTCGTTTTTAAAGAATATAAAAGTCTATAACGAATAATTATTGGAGTAGACACATTAACTTATATTATTAAAAAGAGTTCTATCAGACCACATTTTTAATTTTCATTCAATTTTCATGGAATAATCGAGAAAAACTAAGGAAAATGCAACGTTGCAAGCTCAGCAGGTATAAACGCTCTTAGCCTCGTATTCATTGTAAACATTTTGTTGCAACATTGTGGAATCAACGTGTTGCTGACTTTTCGCTCACCAAGCAGCAACACGGCAACATGACTCAACAGCTCAGCAACACTTTGACTCAACAATGTTGCTCAACAAATGTTTAGCATGAATACGGGACTTTAGGTACACGAAATGAGGCTTATAATGCATAACGATTGCGTGGGCAATTTAGGGATATCTGAAAACGCGAAGCAGCGTACAAACGCGCATCTTTCATTTCTAATACCTTGCGATTTCAAAATTACGATTAAACGCGTGAGTTTGCGTTGGTTTCTCAAGCAAGTCGTAGGGTCGAACCTGGATCCAATTGCATACTTAAGTAGAAGCTAATAGTATTAGTGAATTTCATTGCAAAATCGCTAAAACTATTTACTCTGGATGAGTCCTTCTGAATTTAAGTGCGAAATTACACTTAAAATTTATTGTGGGATTTTCAGTTATTTTTGATATTGAGTGACTCATTGCGCGGAGACTGCAAAAGTTACTACTTTCGTACGTATGAAACGTTGATAGTAAATTTATCGAATATCATTTAATATCCTCACACTTTGGGGTCATTCATAAATTAAGTCACACATTTATGGAGGGGTCAAGTGAGTCAAAGGAATTGATTAATTGAGATTTTCATAGCAATAGGTGTGACAAGGAGGCGTATTCTATGGCCACTTTTCATGGACCTTTGATAGGTTTATTTCAATTGAGAAAAACGGCAATTCAAGCCACTTTCTGGGGCATTAGAGAGAGAGGCTCGCACCTCGTTGATTAATTCGAACTTCGTCCTATACTATCCCTATAAATAGTAAATAGGTTCCATGTATTTTCCGAGCTGATTTGATTAGAGCTATGTAGCCACACCTAGAGTAACTCACCAGTAAGTATGGCCGGTCGATGCGCCACGGCGTCGCCAATTGACAGAACTTTGACAGCCGCGGCGTCCAGTGCCTCGACCTCCGCCACGGGCCCACGCGCGCCGCGCACCAAGTACCGGCCGACGCGACTGGCCGGGAACGTCAGCAGTCCCGTGTCTTCAAGTTGAGCTTCCGTCACGCGGGCGCCGGTAGGAGAGAGCACTTCAACGTCTGAGAGATTCTCGTCCACTTCTACTGTCGCTATGCCTCCTGTGGATGTTAAACTGGGGTCTGCTGAATGCCTTTAAAACATGGTGTGGCGGAAGGCGAAATGTTGGTGCTCCCCGCAAGATGGGAAGTCACTGGCTGTAGTTAGCATAAAAGCGGTCATCAAGAAGATACATAGATTAGGGAATGCCTATGTCTAGCAGTGTACGTTCTCATCATAGGAAAATAAGTTGTCAGAGCCATACCATGCGAAGTCAGCGGACAAGTAAGTTAAAAAACAGTAGTGTAGTTCAGTGCTTGAGTATTTTTAAAGGGACATAGTAATTCGACATTGAAAACGGTGGGGAAACGTTCGTTAATATATTACCGATCTGAACGTAAGTGTGGGGCTCGCTGACGCGACAGACGAACGGGCTGCCCGGCACCGGCTGCTCGTTGAACGTGACGGACACGCGGTGCGGCTCGCGCGACACCGGCACGAAAGTCACGTCGTAAAGGCCACGCGCCACTGCCACCACCTGCACCAATATACTACAGTGACCACAGACAACATGAAGTTCAGAGGGGCTACTATGAAATTGGAAGTTCATATACCGTCCCTCTCACTCTCGTATTAAATAATAAAGCGTCAGCGGGACGGCAAGATATGAAGTTCGAATTTTGCACTTCGTAATATAGAGCCAGCAAGCTGCTTGAGCTAAAGTAACCTGAAAGTAATGAGAACATCTTTAAAAGTTCTTCCTCCTTTCCGAAAAGGATGGTATGGACGCCTCGCGTGTTATATTGAGGGCTATCGTTTTTTGTCTCACTAGATGGCGCACTGTTGCGTGAGGTTTTTAAGTATGGCTTTCAAAGTCTATTATTACGGGGGTGAAAACAAAGTTTAGATTAAAATCATATTTAATACATCTTAAAACCGTACCATAAAATATCGAGCATGCCAAAGTATTCCATAGTCCCCGTTTTGTTCTGAAAAAAGGGAGGACAAAGGTTTCCGAAAGACAAAACTGTCTCAAAACACAGACATTCATTGCCCCAGAACGCATATTTGCCATAATTAATTTCAGATATTGCAAAATATTCACAAAATTATTCTAATTATAAATAAACCCGCGTAGCTCACCCAAAAACTATGAGATTTGACATTTCGGAGACCTCACGCTACACTAGCGCCTCTAGTGGCGAATTCATACGCGATAGCCCTCATTGAATTGATGTAGAGTAGATAGATACAGTCTCGAGCTAAAAGCGAGGTTTTTTAATGACTCTGATTTTAATACAGATAATGTAAGGCAGTTTTGCAGTTTCTTTGGCGGAAATCGTTTTTGATAAAGCACGTCGCTAAATGCAACGAGCTTTTAACAGTAGTAAAGCCAGTCATACATTAAAGGACCAGGCTATTCTTCATAAATACCTAAACACTTTTTTTTATGCTGACAGTGTAAGTCTCCTTGTAAATAAAGTTCTAGGCCCTCCTCGGTGCACAGGTACTTAATATAATATTTGGATCCATATCAGCTCATAAAGTCCGAATGTAATGTTTGTCAGAATGATCGTTTGTCATAACTCTTTTTTCGCTGAATCCAATAATTGTTCAGAATTGTTACGAAAAACAAACCTAACCTAACCTATATTTTAGTTTTCTATAAGTTGACCATTAAAAAAAATCAGAAAAATTTAAGGTGTCAGTGTGAAAAAAATTACGACAAAAGATGATTCGGATAAAAATTACAGTATGACTTGCGAAGAATATGCGAACTTTGGCGGTCCCATAATATTTGTATGCTCCTATTCGCTTTGCAACTCACCTCAGCTTTGACAGTGGTAGAAGGCGTGGACACAACGAGCTCGAGCGTGCCCTCGCCGGCGCCTGCCGCATCCACGCTGAACGTCACCGCTTTGCCGACCTCCACGCCACGCTCTTCTTCCGCTCCCTCCTCTAGACTCAGTCCTTCTAGAGTACCTTCGAGCTCTGGAATGGAGGAAGATTATGCTCTATTAATAATTAAACTTCCTAAAGCAACGTGAATTATAAAAAACGTCTTAGCGAAAGCTTTTTTTCCGACGTCCGTAAATTCAAATACACGTAAGTCACGTCGATCATAGAATGACATTTTTAGTTCTGCCTATATTTTATGTTCTGTTCTACTTCTATCTACTAAATGCTAGGTAATGCGGTCCACCGACGTAACGACGGCGATGTTTACATTTTAAAAAAATCTAGATAAACGCAGAGAATACAATACGTACGTAGTAGGGTTTTTTTTTAAATTAATAATTATTATTTTTCTTCGCTAATTGGCTGCATGTCTATATTTTCTAACATATAAGATAGGCTTAGGATAGGGGAAATTCAGGAGCTGTCAAATATCGCATCACAGATAGAGTACATAATAGTTTTCAGAATTTTATCGGAAAAGTTCGTGCTCTCTCAATTAGCTTCAGTATTCATCGTGCAGCTTTACATTACGACATTTCATCATTTTGACATTTGACACTAAATAATGAAGTTCCATAGATATGGAAATGTCACAATAATTGATTGTCACTTCGGGTGACGTCATATTCCGATTGAGATCCGACTTTTCCCCATGGAAAACCATTATGCATTACATTTGTAGATGGTTACATTTGATGCCATGTGGACGGGTGACACTCTTTACCGGCCCGGATAATACCGACATGGAAAAACCGACCGTTTTTCGTGTACACGCCCATAGAAACTGACATAATGAGCTTCTATGGGCGTGTACATGATAAATAGGGTCGGTATTTCCATGTCGGTATTATCCAGGCCGGTAAAGAGTGTTACCCATGTAGACTTACCTCCCGGCCCCAACCCGGTGACCCTAACGCGTCGCACATCATACACGTTGCAGGTGAACGGCGAGCCGGGCACGTGCCGCGCGGCGCACGAGACCTGCACGCTGTGCCGTCCGACGGCCTCCGGCGTGTAAGACGCCGTGAACCGGCCGTCGCCGAGCGGAGACACGCGCGCGCGCACCACCGCCCCGCCCGGCCCTGACACGCTAACCGTTGGCTCCCCCGCTAGAAGTAAGTGCCGTCATCAAACCGGGTGCCGTGAAACGCTGCGTAACTTGCTTGGGTCAGACTTCACGGCATTTTCGTGATTGTAGTAGTAATAATCAAATTATTATTGACAAAATAAAAATGCAATAGGTTGCAAACACAAAAGTACGAAGTACAAAGGCGAAATTATCCCTGAAGGGAGACAATTTGAACCGTTCTATTTTATATTAAAAGCCCTAAAAGGTCACACAGCGACTTGATTATTTATAGGGTGATTGGTTATTGTAATGAGTACTTCCTTTTATGGGGATAAAGTAGGTACATTTGGAACAAAAAAGGTCTTGTAGTAACCTGTTCTAAAGTTATGTATTTCAGAGATAGTAAAGGTTTAAGATTTTACCGAATTTTGCTAGATTTCGTTGAAAAAAGTTTGCATAAATATTATTCCAATTATTTCACAATTTTTTATATATTTCCGATAGCAAAATGGCAAAAGTTATATTTCATGTAAGTTACCAAAATAGCGTAAAAACAACAGAACAAACACACAAAAAGTAATCACTACAAAGGCTAAAAAACTAAATAAAAAAAATTCTTATGTTAACGTTTCTACGGAATTTGGGATTTTAGGGAAAAATCTTAAATCGTCAATAAATCTGAAGTTTAAAGACCTTTTTTGCTGAAAATGGGTTCCCTTAAAAATAAGGTAGTCAATAAACAATCATTCCGTGTACAGCAACTTATGCTACATTATGCTTATGCTAGATTAGAAGAGCAATTTATGGTGGCAAGCTTAAATAGTGACATTTACGGCTAAAACACAGCATAATCTTCGCAAACATCAATTAACATTTAGTTAAAAATGTTAGTAACAAATTAAAAATGCTTGGGTATTACACACAACGCAAGAAATAATATCATCATCATCATCAGAAATATTCGGATGAACATTGCCCAAGACACTAAGTGATATGATAACTGTCACTTGTCCATTGCGTTTATAAAGCGGTTGTTTTGAGAAATAATTAAGAACAATATTCTCTCCGATATTTCAAACGATGACTGCATAGTGCATTGTATAATGCTAAGTACCTACATCGACATTGCCGCTTGTTGAAACGGAAACAGGCACCAAAACAATTCAGACCACACATGAGATTACTATAGACACAAGCGAATGTCCACCTGTACATTCGGCTACTGATCAGTCATTCGCAAAGGGCAACAATATACTCGTAATTTATAAACACAGTAAATAATCAAAACAAACAATCGCACATGGCCTATCGATATTATAATCGCGTCTCGCATTGAACTCTCTCAGTGAAGCCTAGCGCAGCGATTGCATAGTTCCAATACACAATTGACAGTATAAATGCATTATATAAATAAATAAAATTTTGGTGAACACACAAAAAAAAGTTAGTAGCTGTGATATGTGCAAGCTGGTCATTTCAATGTTGAATTACAACTAAGACCTTGGTTATACAGCAACTTACCTAACACATACATATACATATATATAATTTCAGATACATTCGTCCATCGTTCATTAAACTATACATAAAGCATAGTTACATTCTAATCATACTCATTCACCATGTTTTTCTTCGTTCTCGCAACTGATTCAAAAACCTTTTATTCAGAAGTATGCAAACATTTGACTAAAAATTACACGACACTAACAATACAGAGATTTTATTTCGCAGCGCATATCTATGCGAATACTAACAGTGGAATCCAGTGAGGTGTATTTCAGCGGGTTCACCGCGAGGCGTGGAAGTCAACCCGGGACCGGAAGCACGCGCGTCGGCGGCGGCGGCCGGCGCTGAAACCGGACAAGTGAACGGCGATCCGGGCACGGCGTGTCCGTTGAAGCGAACCGATAGTGTGTGCGGAGCGGGCTCCACCGGTTTAAAGTTCACCTGGGGATTTAAAAGCCGACATTATGAAGTAAATAGTAGAACATAGGTACATAGTTTAAAATTACTTTATTATGCTGCGACAGCTTACCTTAAATCTCGCATTCCCTTCACTCTGAACGTAATTTGGCACATTTCTACCGTTCACAGCCACTATGATTTCCAAATTGCCGGCGCCTGAAGAACATAAATTTTGCATGATCATGGACAAAAGTAGATATGTAACAGTAAACTATATACTATCTATTCAATACAAGATAGTATATACTTTACTATTTAATTGTATTTATTAGTAGTGAGGAGATATTTAATGGTTTGAAGATTACGCGTTTCTTACCAGCGTGAGAAGCGTTGATGGTGAAGGATACGGGGCGGCCGACGACGCCGGGCGCTATGTCGGTGACAGCGACGCGCGACGCACTGTACGCCTTCACAAGAAACGGACTGCCTTCCACGTGGCCTCCCATTGCTCCTGCACGAACCTTTAGGATATAAAGATTAGGCGTGACTAAGCACGATAACAGTTAAACAAATTAATTTAGAGCTATAATAAAATATACCTCAATGCTGTGGTCTCCTACGTCAACAGGCACGAAGGATATAGTGTATCGCTTGCTTGGCTCATTTTCACCGACGGTTTCTTCAGCTGATACCTTTAACACACAACAATTAATTTTATTATTTATATTTCGACATTTATCACTGGTAACATTTATTATTTTTCATCACACTTGCTCGTAAACAGTGTCGAAACTTGCAGGCTACCTTGGTTGCAACCCCCCAAATAAAACCCTCGACCTTAATGTGCTTGTCATGAAGCCCGTGGTCGGTAAATGAGTCATTGCGCGTACAAATTTTCTTGTCATGAAGCCCAAGGTCGGTAAATGAGTAAAGTGCCCGTACTGATGGTGCTGCGCATGGTGTAGCAGCAGGACCACATGCACACGCGGCTCAGGCACATGCTGAGGGAAGGGGAGGGCGACGCTGCTAAGAGCGCAGCCTAAGGTATCGCCAATATTTGGAAGAATTATATTTTTTCTTTTAGAAATATAAAATTTTACTCGCAAATGTGATGAAAAACATTGTATGTCACACGGGCGGCACTAGAATTACGAACATCGACTCATTAAAGCCCTCAGTCTTCGACTTCGGGCTTCTAATAGACTCTCGTTCGTAATTCCTTATTTACCGCCCTTAAGACACAATGTACTATTTTAAGCCCATATCTGTTTTTTTTCTTTGAGACATCAAGACGCCTTTTATTTCGCCTTTACTGTATATCTTCATGGATGATGCTGCGATGAAGTAGGAAAGGATATACCGCGCGTGTTTCTTACTTGTACGGGGACGGGGCGGCGAGCTGGGCCGAGCACGTCAACATGCGGCGACGCCGGCGAGTCCACGCTAAAGGTGTAAGCGTCGCCCACAGACACTTTGTCCGGTGACTCGCCGGCGCCAGCGCCGATCACGCGCGCCGGCGCTGACACGTGGCACACGAATGGGCTACCTGCGAAACAAACAATTACACTTTATACAGACTTAAATGAAATGCTGTGATTTCATTTACTAATCGATAAACTTACATATTAACACCCATTGTCTATGAATATAGTAGATTGTACGACAAGAGCATAAAACGAGCCATTTTACCAGAGGCGTTCATATAGCCACCCGAGCCGGTACGGCGAGGGTGGATAGACACGTCGAGGGGAAAATGGGTTTAATGTTCGAGTTTAACACTCTGCTTTTCACTTCGATTGAGAGAATATTAAATAGCAACAGTGGAAATAATTGTTCTTTACTAGGTACCTTTTGTTTTTCATGAATTGCTATATTCATGGGAACTTTTTGGGAAAATGGCTCGTTTTATGCTCTTGTTATACAATCTACTATTGATTCGTTAAAATCAAATTTGATGCCACGCCTTTACCAGACGCCTACTTGCGTCACGACAAAAAATATATCACACTCTAGAGAGCTATCGAATAAAAGTTAGAGACGTACCAGGCACGTGATCCCCGTTGAACCGCAGCTCGACGGTGTGCGGGCGCGGATCGCGCGGCGTGAAACTGATTGCGTATGTGTGCGCACCCTGTGCCGCCGCCGCCGTGGGCACGCGCCCGCCGTTCACCGTCACCTCCAAGTTGCCCGGCCCGGCCGCCATCGTCTCCACTGACAAACGACAAACAAATAAAGTCCGACAGACCTAACGTCACAATAGTTCACTAGGTATATGAAGTCAAGTTATCATCAGTAGACATGAACATTACTTGGTACAGATAACTTACCCAAAAATGTTACAGGTTTCCCGACAGTTCCGTGCGCTACATCTTTCACTCTTATAGCTGTTACGTCATAGACCTAAAAACACAACATCATGTTACCAAAGCTAAGAGAAGAAAAGTACCTGCTACTTATGAAGTTTTTATGTACGTGATTGGATTGTTGTTTCGCTAAGTAATAGTTGTTACCTTCAAATGGAAAGGGCTGGCGGGTATGGGCGTGGAGTCAACAAGCACGTTGAGCCGGTGTTCTCCGACGGCGCGTGGCACAAACTCGGCGCGGAACACGCCCGCGCCGGCCGCTGCCACCGCCGCCACCGCCGCCGGCACCGACGCCCCGTTCGGACCTGCGCCCGCGACCGCTCACGCTCAGCTCAACGCTAGGCCCTAACTCAGAACCCACCCTACCCCCGTACTACCCTCAATACCAGGTTAACGAGTTAGGGCGAAGCGGATGAGCTCCCTCGACAATGAATGTTACACACAGCATCAGGTTATTTTTTGATGCCTTTATTAATGAGTTTATGGTTTGCTTGGTTACCTTCTAACCAAGTCTTATTAAATTCTATACATAATAGGTATATGGGCTATGCAAAGTTATGAAGCGTATTAATATATTAGTAATAATAATTGTATAGACAATGTAGAGTTAAGAGGTGGGTAGTCTTTGTTAGTACTGCAAAGCATTTTTTTTCCGATTTCTGCCCCCCTTCAGGTTTCTTCCCCCTCAAGTTGCTTTTATTCAGAAGAGGGCCGATTTGCCTTATAGTTTTTTTTTCTTTAATCTTTTTATACATTATCTTTGTCTCATCTATACCAGCCTGTAAAAAGATAATCATAATATTTTGAAGTAAAATTAAAATTTTGTTTAATTAGCATTGAAATTTTCGATATGATTTAATGAAACCACACTCTCTAACCACACCTGGATCCATTAGTCAGCTATAGAAAATCATATGTTCACTATGCTAAATTTTACAACCCTTTTATTTTGTGTAAAACAGCTTTAGCAATTTTTAAAAATGTAATTCTAAAGGTTCTGAACATATTCCAAACTCACCCTCAACATTAACTTCAATCTGATCTAATGTGGCCGTGGGATGGTGCAGTGTGAGTGCAGCAGGCTGGTGCAGGGGTACTGGACCCGGCAAGGTCACGCGAGCACCACTGCCAGTGCCCTCTGACACCTCCACTATCAAAGGACAACCTGGCACACGCATCTAAACAAAAATAAAATTTCTATATTGTAGGCTTTACAAACAAAATGTTCTTTTTGTGTGTAATTGTTTAAATTTTATTGTATTTGTGTGTCTTCCGTATTAGTGAATAAATGTCTTTCTACCAGATCATTATTGCCAAGAAGAATGCATCACAAGAAACTTGGTAGTAAGGAATTATGAAAAAAAAAACATTAACAAATAAATCTCTAGACAATTGAAAAGAAAAAAAAAACATAAATTTTAATACGGTGCTAAGTTAACTCTATTATTTGTATTAATATCAGAAATGAAGGAGTGTACTAACCTTATTGAATGAAACATTAACAACATGATCACATGCCTCCGTTGGAGTAAATGATACTGTGAATCTTGCATTGCCCTGAAATTAAAATATTGGTTATTTTCCTACAACTAATTTCAAATTATATTTTTAAACCTTGAGAGCCTCTTTTTTTAACTCATAACAATAGGTGCTGTTACTTACTTGCGGATGCACTTGGGTAGGTATGTTCAATCCACGAGCAGCCACTGTGATCTCTAGATTCCCTTCTCCTGCTTGAGCAGCATCCACAGCCAACTGCACAGGCACACCCACTCTGGCTGACGAGCCCCCGTGCACACTCACTAGCTTGCCATCATACACTTTGCAGACAAATGGTGTTCCCTGAGAGATAAGTGACACTTGTTCATTACTTTACTAATATAACTTACATTACTAATAATATAATAAATGTGAAAGTAATGCTACCAGTCTGTAGGTTAACTCTTCACGCCTAAACCACTGAACTGATTTAATTGAAATTTGGTACTGAGATAGTTTGAGATACTTGAAATGCATATGCATATATCCCATGGAGTAGTGATAAACTAAATCTTCATAGGCGGACTTATGGGCAACAACCTAATTTACTCATATTATAATGGCAGTGACCACTCTTATCTTAAAGGTTCAGTTTAGGTTATAGTGCAGAAAGTAGGAAGAGCTAGAGCATTTAATCCTATTTAATATTTTAAATGCGAAAGTGAGAGTGAGTATGTTTGTTTCTTCTTCACCCTGAAATGGCTGGGCAGATTTAGAAGAAATTTGGCAAAGAGTTAGTTTACAACCTGGATTAAAACAGAATACTTTTTAACCCGATTCTCCCACAGGTTAGGGATAAAATCTCGAAATAACAACCGCTGGGCTTGGTCTTGAAATTTTCAACAGCTGTCTTTAACACAACCTCAATAAAGACCATGATATAAATTTTGGGCATTTCCAGGGGAATTTTGTAAAAATCCTGAAATTTCAATTGATCAAATAGTTTACGCGTGCAAAGCCGCGGGTAAACTCTAGTTACTCAGAAAGATCAGATTTTAAAGCCACTTTTAAGTTTTGAAGTATAATATAATTTTGCCTTAGGCTTCATCATTCTTCATCAAATAATAATTATTGGTCACTGAATTCACTAAACTCAGTTTATTTCCTCAATAGTGTTTTGTAAGTTAACATTTACTCTTACTGGTACTGGCTGGTTGTTGTAATGCGCTGTCAATGTGTGTGGGCCGACATGTCGCGGTGTGAAGCTGGCTACCAGCCCGGATACTGCGTCTCCAGCCAGTCGCACTGGCACTTCCCCTCGCGGTCCACGCACCGTCACCACCAGTTCCCCGCCCGCTGAGCCTTCCACGCGCACCGAACATGATGCTGACTCGCCCACCGGGATCAGCTCTGCACCAAGCGCAACAAATTAAATCCGGATCGGATCCCATGGAAAAAATTAAAATAAAGTTTCGTCATTGTCAAAGTGACATTTCAGGGGATCTCAAGGTACGGGGCAGCTAGAATACTACATAAAGTTAAAGTTCTGTTGTTGCCATGTTTTTCTCTATGTCCGATAAAAAGCCAACTACGGGAGACAAGTTATAAGTCGTCCTTTGACTGAGGAGTCCATCCTTACATACAACAATGAACGAAAAACAACGGAAAACGTATCAGAGAACAATTTAACTACATTAAAACATAACAACAATGTCAACAATAAAAAAATAACAGAACAAGAGTCACTCGAAAACGATGACTAATTCAGTCTCGAATGTTAGTTAGTATCAAAGAGAATATAACCACTACGTGTTAAGAGGCG
Organism: Choristoneura fumiferana; assembly: GCF_025370935.1. Taxonomy (NCBI): domain Eukaryota; kingdom Metazoa; phylum Arthropoda; class Insecta; order Lepidoptera; family Tortricidae; genus Choristoneura; species Choristoneura fumiferana. The sequence continues at coordinate 14,749,057 of NC_133472.1, forward strand.
GGACTCCCATACTAGCGAATGGAACAAAGTTTGTATTGAGTTTGCATGGCAAACCATTACCAACAGTACGCCAAAGATCCGTCAAACGTCAAAGAACAATACTACCACCATAACAGACTTCAATAGTGTAGCATGCTAAACGCTTGCGTTTTTTTATCGATATCGATAAAATGGTGAAGGTTGAAATATAGGCTCAAGTCAACAATTTTTGTCATCAAAATTAGGTTAAGATCGAGTCCACATATAAGTTGTATGTCATAGTGTTAAAAGTTAAATTTCGACCCAAAATAAAATAAAAGTTTTCTGTTGAACGTCCTACTAGGTGTTAATAGTAGATTATTGTCGTGGCCTGGAAGTAGGCAATTGCTGGCTGAGTATGAGTATTAAACGGACGAGCTTGCGAGTCCGTTTAACTAATACGAAGCCAGCAATTGCTATTCCAGCCGAGACTAATATAAAGCTTTTCTCAAAAATGATGAATAATTCTGAAATAGACTAAACTTTTTCTGAAATAAATCATAACATTTAATTTCTTTTAAATTATTTTTCTTATGCTTTCCCACCTTTTTTCATTAAAAATAAACTACAGGTGTATTTTCCACCGAAAACACTACAAGCTGTTTCAGACCCAATAAAAAAAGTCCGAAGTTCCAACAAAATATCTGATACCGCCCATTAGATTTGGCTGTATACGACTTGTGCCAACATTTCCATGGCCTTTTTAACTTTTTAAAAAATTTGTGACTGATTGCAGGCGCGCTAATTCATTATTGTCGAGCTAGCGCGCCTGCAATCTTTTTAACTTTTTAATTTTTCGCTGACCATAAACTATGCACTTCACCTTCTGATATGTAAAGAATAATGTCAACTTTTACGGACATTTTTGAAAAAAATAGAAACCTAAGTAAATTACTGGCATCTTACGTAGGTATTTTGTTTTATTCGTTTTAAAACAATTGTAAACTGGTAAGCAAAGTGCGCAAACGTAAATTTCGGTTGATTTCCTGCGTCGTTGGCCTTTTTCGTTACTTATTGACCCGTGGCAAATTTTTATATTGCTTCAAAGCCATTACATTTGTTAATCGGTGGCTACATTTTTTATTCATTAAGTCTAAATTAACACCAGTAGAGAATTATTAATTACCTAACGTTTCTTCTTTGTTTGGAATACTTACATCGAGTAAATTTAATGAAAAAGGATAGATGGCTAAGTAGGTACGTACCATTAAAATGGAATTTCCGTTACTTAGCCGATGATCCCATAGTATAAAAATTGTGAAAATTTTCTAATATTAATTTAAAAGAAGAAGTTTAAATTGATCATTTTAGCCCCGAGCCCCGACTAAAGTTAAAAGCACTTATCCTAGGGGTCGGCAACCTGCGGCTCGCGAGTCACATGCGTCTCTTTGGATGTGAAGCTGCTGCTCTAGTTTATACAAGTACCATTTTTTCCATTTTTTTTATTAGCCTGTTAAGTTAAGCGTCCCACTGCTGGGAAAAGGCCTCCCCTTCTTTCCGCCACTCGTCCCTAAAGAGAGCATGCTCCTGCTCAAGAAAAAAATTTGTGGCTCTTATAAACTTTGAAATTTATTCAAATTATAATTTTTGACTCTTCCGATTCAAAAAAGGTTGTCGACCCCTAGCGATTAGAGTTCCGTAGAGTTGGTAGGTGGGAATGGGCGTAAAGTTTTAGATTTAACATTTCCCAACTTTTCATGTTTAGTTTTCAGTGCTCCATGAGCATTATCCGTTGTTAAAAAATAATTAAATTATTTCCTTAATTTGACTAAAAAAAAAAAAAAAAAATATAATTTTTAAAATTTTCAATTCGGCCAGGTCTGGAATGAAAACGCTATTGACTAACCGACTTGTGAAGTGTCGATTGTGACTCTTTGTGCTGGAGCCACATTGAAGATAAACGGAGAAGATGGCACTGGCTCCCCGTTGAACTTGATGTCAACTCGGTGAGGTGTCGGGGATTCAGGCCTCCAGAATACGAGGCAGCGACCACCGCCTACCACCTACAAAACGAAAATAAAGCAGATAGGTAGTTAGAATCCTCTCCGCGTGTGACGCAATGTCCGATAGTATATATTTTTTTCATTTTTGTTTCCAATGGGAGCATAAGGCAGCTAGAATGAACAAGTATTATATAACTTAAAGCAGTTATAGCCATAAAATGAATATGCTTAAATGATTTTTCATGACTTTTTATAAATTTCTGTGCCTAAGTAACTAACTTACAAACAAGTTGCTTTCAATATAAATTGCAGTTTCCGATTATACCTAATAAATTCACCTACCGTTGATGGAGTATTAATTACCTGTACGTGGTTAGGCACTTCGCCTTCATTGATAGAAATTTCTAATTGGCCTTCACCGGCAGCACTTGCGTCCACTGAAAGATTAAATTGGTTATTAAATAGTCGAGTTTTCTTAGCAGCTAAAGCTTTTATACTGAACAGCATTGAATTTTGTAGTAAATACAATTAGAGTAAGTACGTACGACATAAAAGATTATAAGACGACATAAATTACGGTGCTCTTTTCTTTGTGATTATCACATTCTGAAGTAAAATTCCTGAACATGTCAACAAAGTCCAGCCTCTTTCTTCTGTTTTACGTAGAGATACCTACTGCCAAAAAGTTATAGATGTTATTTTGTTTTTATTAAGTAATAGGTACCTACTTAATTAAGTATATAATACAAATGTATGATTAATTTTCGCGTCACAATGGAAAAAATAATGGTAATTTTAACTATCTGTTAACGCAGCTAAAACAGGTGTGCAACTTTTTGGTCTCCACCCTAATGCTACCGCAATTATCATTTCTATCTGACAAACGACGATCATGGATATGTATCCATTGAGCAATAAAAAAAAATGTAACTGAGAACGCATTAGAGTGTCCACCTCAGGGCGCAAGTGGAGTGCAAAAAATCTTTACCTCTGAATTGTGACTGTTGCCCAACTACGGCGTTGCCGATGTCTGTGACCTTGATGAGACTAGCATCGTATACCTTTGCCACCAAAGGGCCAGCGGCCAACTTGTCACCGCCGATGGCCACCTGGACAAACATTACAACTAATTAAAAAAAGTATCCATAAGGATTTAGTTCAGTCACACTACGCGGATACATTTGTCGTTAAATGTACATATTTAGCTATATGTTTCAGTTAACGGGTACATGTATACTTATTCACAGGGTTACGAAAAAAATTACCTACTGTAGCGCCCAGCAACTGTGCACTAAGGCGGCTAGTCTGCAGTCTGCTGTCAACCAATAGGTATACCTACTGAGTAGCGTTATGCAAAAGATCCGAGGTAGGAGGGATTGAAAAGTGCATTGAATATTTTACCAAATCATGTCATGTTGAATAATAATAATAAACTTTTGGGACTAAAAATATTTACCTGTCCAAGATAAAGTAGAAAAATCGGCTAGGTACCTAACCATTTATAAATTGAAAGCTAGGCTTGCGTGCTCTCAAACGTAAGGACGTATAGGTACGATATTGTAACATGCTGGAATGTGGTAGTTAAGAATGTAGCCTATTCGAGAAACCGTCGTGTTTTTTCTTGATCAACATTTTTGTACACTTCAATTTTATCGCAGCTGTGCAGGTGTGTGTAAATTTAATAGGCACATCAAGTACTTACCTACAACGGTAGGTAGGGAGTTACCAAACAAAGCAAAATATGAAACAAAACGTATGTCAACTACAGCGTACTCATGCCAAAATTACAGATATAAAGCACTAACAGTTTCTAATTAAAGCTGCGAACGGACGGACATGGCGAATCTACATTGGGTTATTTGTAGTCAACGTCATAAATAAGTGATTAAATTGTACCTTGTCACCTTAACGTCATGTTTGAAAAGCCATACGAAATTGTGTTACGACTGAAAGCGATTTGGTACAGGAATGATCCCTTATTTATGACGTTGACTGTTCTACGACATCCTAAAAATGACCAAAGATTATATTTTTGCACTCACGTCGATTAGATGAGTGCCGACCTCCTCGGGCGTGAACTCTATGCGGTAGACGCCCGGCCGCTCGGTGACGCCGAGCACGCGGGCGGTCACTGGTCGACGGGACGGCGCAGTCACTGTCACCCCCACCTGCAAAATAAAAAAAAAATTAAAGTTTAAATACTTAGGGGCTGTTTCACCATCCATTGATTAGTCTTAACTGACGGTTAAATGTGATGCCGTCTCCGTCTATTCGAATAAAACAAATAGAGACGGCATCACATTTAACCGTCAGTTAAGACTAGTCAATGGATGGTGAAACAGCCTCTAAATCATTCGGATTTCAAAATAGGTACCATTGCCCCGTCAGGTCCGGAATATCTCGGGTGTAATAAGTAGGTACGATTACTATCATTAATTACAGAGTCCGGGTTTTGGAGAAATGAGGTAGCTATTTACATTATAATTTTATTGTAAGACAAAGAACGGAACAAATGAACGTTTCAAAAAACGGAAAATCGCATATCTTGTAAAAAAATTTCGCCGTGAATGTGGTGGTTTACTGTCAACTTTTATTAATCATAATATTAATAAAATAAAGGGCCCTTCATGCATTTGTCACCCACTTTCATTTCTATCTTTTTCATTGTCGCACTGTTAGCTACAATATTTTCAAAAGGGTTAAAATTTGGATTCTGGGATTGTTATGTATGTACATATCAGTAGATAAACTGGTATTAAATATATATTTTTAATACTTCTTCCTTCCTAAATTTAATCTGCTAATGCAGGTTTTGTTGTATTCAGTCACTAAGTAAATTAAATCGATGATTGATCATTACTTTTTTCAACTCTTTTGGATATTCACGGAGCTTAACAAATTGGATATTTAATTAAGAAGACTTAAAATCAAACCATTTTCCACGAAGTTCAGCTTATTTATAAGCTCTGATCAATAAGCATGAAATTTCACGAATTTTTTTTTTTCTGTAGAGGTACCTATTTATAATAGATATACTCGGATCGGATGGCGATTAGCTTTGTCGCTTAATTCGGGTATCCCATATAACTTAGTTCGATATAGACGTACCTAATATTACGCGAAGACTTGGGGAATATCGTGCGTAAAAGTCATCAAGCTCGAATAGGTATGTACATAAAACTTACCTATAAGGTATCTGGCTTATAGGTAAGTAATTGCAACTAATTTGTTGTAGGTATGGATTTAGCATTATTTTCTGATAGCACCTACCATGTACCTAATAATAAAGGATTTTTCAAGATCAATCAAAAACATTTTCTCAATTTCACCGAGTCTACAATGTTTGTATATTTTTAGACAAATAAGTTGGTAGGTACATTACCCATTACTCCTTTTACATAATATATTTTACTGCTGAACATTTTAGCTACCTACAAATTCCCATGACAATTAAAAAAAATACGTCGTGACCTTCATTTACTTTATTGTACCTATAACGAATACGTGCAAATTTTCATGTCTCTAGTCTAAGCGGTTAAAATCACGGGCTTGTGCGTGCATGGATCCCGTAGGAATATCGTGATAGTAGGCTAGTGTTAGTCCAGACGTACTTAACAAATTTAATTCAAGCCGCTTTGGCGTGCTGGAGTACAAGCACACACACGCTCGCAAGCACTCACAAACTTTCGCATAGAGGTAAATATAATTTTAGTAGGATTAAGTAGATAAGTGCCTGTGCTACTATAAAGGGGTATCTAATAAGTAACTTCCTGTAACACGTAGATACCTCTAGTTTTCCTTATGAAACAGTTTGAATTGTTGCCGTGAACAATGGAACAAGACCCATTGATCGGTCAGTTGAGTTCCACAAAAGGGTATCCTACCTGGACACAATCAGTGAAGTGTGTCGCACTGATAGTAAGTACTTGTTTACGTTTTTGTATAACATTTAGGTGATATCTGTTTCATTATGTACGAATGTCGTGCCGTAGCTATTGAATTCATTTTCCTAACGCTAAGTGTGGGTGAACGATTATTCTATCTGCTTACACAAATAACTTGTCACTTAAATGGCTAGTAGGTCCTGAAAGCAATAACACCAATAGACTATGTACGAAACTTGTATTATCCATACTAATATTTTACATGTGAAAGTGTGTCGTGTTTGTATGTTTGACCGTCTTTTACGTCGAAAAGGAGCGACGGATCGACTGTTTTTTGGCATAGAGATAGTTTACGGGCCAGAGAGTGACATAGGCTACTTTTTATCTCGGAAAAATACACAGTTCCCGAGGGAACAGCGCGCGATAACCGAATTCCACGCCGGCGAAGCTGCGGGCAAAAGCTAGTATAACAATATAAATAAGGTGAGTTGCACGAAGTTACTTTTACAATGGCCAATGTCAAACGAGCCGTCAAATCAAAGATATTTGGTAACTAACTGGTTTGACATTGGTTATTGTATGGTTATAGTGAAGCTTGTGTTGTAGCTGTAGGGTGATATGATAGCAATGAAGAGTTGAACTCAAACTAAATTATGTAGAGTCGACGAAACTGAATCAGTACCATGGAACCTTGCTATTTTCTTGCTACTAATGTCATTTTGACATACCATACATTTGCCAAAGAAATCATAGCGAAATTGATTATGAAAAGGTTCCACCCTGGTACCTGATTCAGTTTCCTCGACTATATACCTATAACCTTTAAATGGGAACACATTACCAAAGTCCTACGGTTTAATTTTGAGCTGTTCAACCTAGAACACCAGTCTTATACTATTGCCAAAACCCTAACTCTCTACAAACAAAAGATAATAGTACATTAAGAGTACTGCCGAGGCCGGCAAAAAGCAATTCGAGGAAGAGTAGAGTTAGATAAATACGAATATGCATATCTAGTGCTTTTCTCTAAAATTGATAAAATATTGAATTAAATGCTTGGGCACGGTTTTAAAATGTTCGCCCTTATGCTTTCTCGCGTTACTCGTTTTGTTTTTATTTTTAAAGTACACGACACGACTCATAATTCCATTTCATTAGAAATAATAATATACCTAATTAAAAAAAAAGTATTATATCAATAAAAATATAATGTTAAAAGCAAATGAAGCTTTGTACTTGTATCACAAAATTACTTGGTGGTGCCACAAATTATTAATTGGTGGCAGTCTATAGGGAAGAACTTCGCGGACTGTGTTTGCGACAGATAGGCGGACATTTCCGACCATATTGGAGAAAAATAAGTATCGTATTTAAAATATGTCTTTTGTTATGGGAATGGGATATTCCTGATATTATGTTGCAGATTTGGCTCTGAGCTTCGCTCACGTTACCTATATCGTTTCCTAATAAAATATTATTTTATGTCACTCACCTATCAGGTACCTATAGTTTCTTCAATAGGTATATGAAAAAAACTTAGTTTGAATATTTACCTCATTTTTACTGAATGTGGGTGCTCCAGGCGATGTGGAGATTTCGAACACTGCCGGTACTCTCGCTGGGATAAGTCTGGTGGGCTCTCCCCCGCCGCCACCCGCTGGGCCAGCCATAACCTCGACCTTCCACGGGGATCCTGAAATAAGTCATGTAACTGTTATTTAGTCCATCAACTTAAGCGGCTTCATGTACGAGTAAATTGTAAGTTACTAGGTACCGCACAAAAGATAAAATTTTATTACAAAATCTCGATTTCGGGAGACATAATGGCGTATATGTCTCTACAAGATGAAGCGACGATTGTGTTACTCCTACCCTGAAGTTTTATCTGTCTGTCTCAAAAAGAGATCTACACATTACTCGTAGCGTAGGTAAAAAATTGAAATATCAAAATTAAAATACTTCAGAGAACCCGAGTCTGAGAGCGTATAAAATCGCAGTGAGGACGAGAAGAAGGTAAAAACACTCGGCATCAAGCATCGATTTTTTGTTTCATCGTCTAATGTCGTATTCTTACTTTATTTGGTCATGTCTATCACACGTTGATAAGAGAAATCCGTGGAACGAAAATTGAAGGCACAAGAGCGCGTCAGGTCACCGACCAAGTTAAAACTGCACTCCATGGTTCACTCTATGAATGTTCGAGTAGGGCTAAGGGAGGAATGGTGACAGATTGTGAAGTTTGTCAATTGACGTAATAGAAGACGAAATCACTACACATTCTATCTATTAATGTATAGTTTCCAGTTTACATGATGTGTAATGTAATGTAATGTTCAATTTAAATTGATCATGTAAACTGGAAACTATACATTCATAGGTAGAATGTCTGGTTCACGTTGTACAATATTCGTACGGATATCTCAAGTCCCAAAATATGAATATGACAAAGCGATAGTCAAAAATTGGGAATGAGAAAGTGTGCACAGTTAACTTCAATACGAACAAAGTGCTTGTATTCGTGACACACAGACTTTTACATAAATAGAATAGGCAGAGCTGGCCCGAAGGTAGAGCAAATAGCGCTTATTTCGATGGCGGTTTTTCAGAGGTTGCGCCGCTACGGAGGGAGGGGGGGGGGACATATGCGTTGGAATAATTATTGTGGACAATAAATAGTTAAGAGACGATAGTCCCAACAACTTATGAATTAAATTAAGTTTACTTACGCATTACTTATGTTTAAATACATTACGCTGTCAGGCAGAGTTTTAGCTAAGTAAATAAAATATAAGCCATATTACATAGGTTCTACGAAAACTTAGATGGACGTTGATTATGTGTTTAACACATAGATACCTATTAGTCCTTAGAAAACTAAAATTTTTGGTATATCAAAGTGTCAGCCTTTCGCGGTAAGACCAATAATGTTTGAACTGAAAGTCTTTGGTCACGGAAAGATGGTATAGGTACCTAATCTACCTAGGTACCTACGTTCTGTGTGACCGATGGATTGTTAGCGTTAAATGTAAATTAATCGAGATCTCGATCAGTACATTACGTATTACTTGGTACTTAACTTCATCTATTTATTGTTCATGTAAATTTTAAATTACCGTCGGTTTTGATCCGACTGAAAACTTCCAGTTTTTGGTCGAAACCTTACACATATGATCATATACGAGTATATAGCTGATAATTAGACGAAGACTTCTTAAAATCTAAAAATGTGCACTTAAAAACGGTTAGCTATTATATATATACCTATGTATGTAATTAATGTTAATGTAATAGGCACTAAATATACAGGAATGAGGTGTAACGGGTTTGGGACTATTTAGTGCGTGGAATCTAAATACGAATCAGGTTACTAAGTAGTACGTGGATTTATGTTACGTTCGGACTCGTTCTTACAACTACTTAGTTATTCGTAAGCTAACATTTCTACTTTCTTGTCATAGATGCATTATGTTGCACCTAATAAGTATTCAATATTGAGTACTATTTTCTAAAATATAGATAGATTAGTTAACCTTGATCAGCAAAAAAATCTTAAAATATGAATATGAAATGAAACTTTATAATTTGAATAGGTACATGAAATTTGTGAACAATGTGAACACAGTAAAATGAAATGACTCTTAAATGAACACCACATCGTAAATAATTCGGAAAAACAATACGCAGACAAAATGTACAAGGCAAAGAGTAGGCGACACACACTAAACAGATTGATAGTGGAATTACAACATAAATACAACTGCTCTTACAGAAATAATATAAAATAAATTATTGGAACTATGCAACACATTGCATACATGCAGCCTACCCGGCCATAAAGATTGCACATCGGCCTTTGGAAAGAGACTCGGCTAATTTCGGCTTCGTAGGTAGAGCGTTGTCACACACTACTTCTGTGTCGTTCGTTTGTCAGTCGTACGGGTGCAATAGAGTACGGACGCATTCAAATGAAAATATAATATAATAAAGAGTTGTTGAAACCCCCAAAACTTTAAATTGTACGATGGAATCTTTAGGAAAAAGAGGGAACTATCCTTTTTCTAGTAGTTTAAACAGCTCTCTATAGTCTATAGATATTCGAAGATGGCATGTCATTAATTTGACGTAATCTAATTAAGTCCATAAAGGTGTAGTATTTATTTGATATGAAACGTCACTTAATAAATACGATGATTGATGGACGGTCACCAGTGTTCGGAAATCGTCGTGAACAGCCAATTGTCTTTTTCCGAAGACCGATCTGCGATCTTTATCGCCGGGTACTGTAATATTATGTCTTATGTCATCATATGTCTTAAGGAATTTTAATAACAGAGCTGCTCGAAAAATGTATGAATTGCGTGTAAGACCATCGAAGCTATCAAACCAAGACCCATTCATTCAGTAGGTAGGATCAAAGTATGGTGAATGTGTGGTATGAATTAAAGATCTTGTATTGTAATATGGAGATAGTAGTTTACTAAATAATTCGTCATTGGTAAATTTATTCCAGTCTAACATCTGGTAGCATGGTGAACGTGTTCTGAAGATGAGCTCTGGTTGAGTTCGAGACGCGTCAGTGTAGTTTGGTGGTGGTGATAGATGGGTTTGTGTGATTTGTGTGTGTTTTTACATTGTGGAGGTGGAGGAACTGCATGAACACACATTTCTTGCATAAACGTAGCTATCATAAGGTGAGCAAAGTAACGCCTGATTCAATAAATGCTGTATTCTGCTCAACTAAGTATATTTTTATGTGAGCATTTGTTAATAAATCAATACAAGCTATATATGATGAATTTTAATGACTTTCATTAAAAGGCCGCATTCCGTAGATAAAACTACGTTTGACAAAGCAATTACATAGGTAAGGTACCTAGTATGTTAGAGGCCATTTCATAATCATTTAAACTTTAATCGTTCCGTTATAGGCCGACAGTGGCACAGAACACATACCTACTCGTAGAAGCCAGTGTTAATATTAATAAGTATGCTCTCTTAGAGTTAAAATTGTAAGCAGACCTTTATTAATTACTTAATCCTTTATCTCCTGCTGCAAAAAAATAATAAAAGTCAAAGATGTTAGGTATGAATAAGGCGCGCTTTAGCTGAGGAGGCTACACTGAGCTATAAAACATAATTAACGATTTTTCTAACGTTCGTTCTAATACTTAACGGCGCAATTACATGAAAGTAATACTGTTATAACCGTGCAGTTCATACGATCAAAGTTCAAACACAGGTGAGTGGGATATCGAATCGAGGTTGATCGAAGAAGCTTCGAAGGGCGAACGACAAACTGGTTAAGCGTTAACGGCGCGCAGCGCAAATCGCAATATGCCTGCAGACCACACCTGTCCCGAGCCGGCCCGCGACCGCCAGTTAATATGTAGGTACAACAACGGTAGAAACGGCTTATTACTGCGTATGATCCAGCAAAACACGCACAACTGTTCTATTGCGTTTGAATCGATAAAATAAATATTTTAGCTTATTTGTAGGTTGGTTAGGTTATTTGTACTTTGAGCACATTATTTTAAATGTCAGAAAAAACGCTTCCCTGACATCACGATGGTTTCCCGTGACGAGGGTAGCTCGGAAATGCCGAATTTATCACACATTGGTGTCCATTTTAAGCCGAATTGTCTGTATTGAAGTAATTGATCGAGTGTCCGAATATACACTGAAAGGGATTATATTTCGAGAGTAGTGGAGTTTGCGTTAAAATCTCAATTTGTATGGAAAAACGAACATCGCAAACGTTCCGCTAGAGGCGCTGTTCGTGTTTCCATATAAATTGTGATTTTAACGCGAACGCGATCGAGACGTATTTTGTAACCGAAAACTTACACTAAGGGTACAGTATCCGATTGATGTGATCTACAGTTAAAATTCCGAGAGATTTTTTTCTTAAAACTTTGTAAGTACTACTTATAAGGTTTTATTTAGGAAATTTTGTATATAAGTAGATAATCATTTAGGCATTCTTGGAATAGAATGAGTAACCAAACAATGCAAAGAATGAAAAGTTCAGGAGTAGTTATAGGTGTCAATTAAGTCAAGAAAATATTTTTTGTAAGTTATTTGTTCATTGAATACTTCTGCCGACTGTAGGTAGGTACGTCTGTGAGAGCTAACGGTAAGACGGCGTATGCGTTTAGTTCCCTCCCAGTATCTAATTGATGGATCGTGCCTACAGGCCGGTAGGTATAAGAAATCAGGTTTGCCTGCTTAGTCATAGCTTAGCAATTATTTATTTAGATACAGTTGCGTAACTTTTTTTTCTTCGGGATCATCGTTTATGTAAGTCAAATCAGACTTTCTAATTTGTGGTAATATTATAATATTTCATTAACATTAGTTAAGTGTATCTAATATCTTAGAATAATCCAATTTAGTAAAAAGACAAATCAAGTACATACTTGTCGGACTACGCATACTTAATGAAGTGTTTTGTAGCCGAAATTAATGAAATGGCACCACGATGAAGATAGAAGAAGGGATAGATTTATTACTATTAAAAAAAGGTGAGCCTTAATTGTTTTTTAAGACCTATCTAATTAGTAAAAGTACCATGCATTCAAGTGTACGAATTCTCGATTCGCATGTGCCTATAATACTCGTAAAGTACCTATAGGTAGAGTCATTCACGATGACGCGTGCCATGGTTCTTAATACAATGTCTTTAATGTCTAATTTTGACAAAATCACGCGTCTTCGTGGATGGCACTAGTCATACTACATACCTACATTTTTTTGCCTAAATTCCATTCATAGGACTGATAGGTACCTAATTTAATTACTGAGCAAAATAGATGTGACGAAGACCAACAAGTTCTAACTTAATTTATTATTTAATTTGAGTAAATAACATTTCTTGAAAGAAACAAGACGACGGACTATGTATGTAGTTGTCGGACCAGCATGATCGCATGTAGATAATCAATATTATCCTTCTTTCAAACCGTCATCAAACTAACCCAAACTTCATAAATCGCACTTTTAAAATTAAACTGAAATAATTCGAAATTTTCTCCTTTGAAAATTCAACCAGATTGTATTTTATTTCAAGTTTATTTTGGAACTGTGAGTATTTCGAATTGTTTCAGTTTAATTTTAAAGGTGGGAAATATTAACCCCAGTTGTTTGCCGCACACTGAACAAAAACCAGTTTTAATCGTAACATTTCTGTGTAAGTTATTTACCAGCCAGTAGGTGCTTTACCAAGTCTTAATAGAACCTATTCTGTTATTTTTGTCGTTTACAATGCTCACGTTGAACCATTATTGTCAATTTATCTTTCTTAATGGTACATTGCTTTCATCTTGGGTAGGTATATCATTGAATTCATAAGCCACACGGCGCACCACTAAACAAGTTTTATCAGCTAGAAGGTCAACTTGAAACATTTATGAAACATTCTTCGAGAGGCTTCAAAAGTTCCGCCTTGAAGTAAGTAACTATCAAAGGTGTAGCTTGTAATAAAAGTAAGAAAGGAGTTGTACACTTTCATGGTATATACTCGAAGCTACATTCAACAGACAACCGGATGGCCATTAAGTGGTTAAAGAACCTGACTACGAAGCTTGAGGTCCCGGGTTCGATTCCCGGCCCGGGTAGATATTTGTATGAATAATATTAATGTTTGTTCTCAGGTCTTGGATGTTTAATATGTATTTATCTATATAAGTATGTTTATCCGTTGCCTAGTATCCACAGTACAAGTTTTGCTTAGTTTGGGACTAGATTGGTGTGAAGTGTCCCATGATATTTATTTATTTATTTATAACAACAAATTAAATTCTTTACCTTGAGGCTTTACTGCGTTCACGTATTGATGTACCCCATGTCAATTCTGATAAATGTAATATTAGGTACCAAAGTAAATATTTGTTTTCTGTATTGCTAATAAACCTTTGTACCTATATTAGTATTAGGAAGTACTATGAACTGCCCAAGAGTAGTTATTTAGTCTATTTTTTACGCCGTGTGTCAACATTGGTTGATGAAACAAATTTTAAAATTTTAAGAACAATAGATGTTTTCTAACGTAAGAGGCGGGTGTTTCCGATTTCCTAATGCCGGCGAGAGCGGATGTCACGAGGCGAGCGATTGTTTGTCCACCGTGGTCGCCATTTCCAACGAGTGCACGTTTGAGGAAGGAGCCCAATCCAACGTCTCTTAACTTAAAGTGAACCAGTGTTTACAGCTTAAAGTAGGTATGTTTACACAATACTAAGGGCTGAATGGAATCTAAACTGTTTCCGTTAAACAGGTGATCTTTGATTTTTTTATCACTTTGGTAGGATAATACGTTAATGTACCCATAAAACTCGAACTACACCTTGTTCAGATGAACTTTTATTACGACTTTTACGTACTTCTAATGAGTAGACATAGCCATTGAAAGAAATACTCATCGTTAAAAGAACTTTAAAAGGTATTCTGATGAGACTCGAAATATTAAAACTACTAACTTATATACCTATACTTTTTGTTTTCGTACTTTTCCTTCACAACTTGCCATATTGACTCAAAAGATAAGATCGATAGTCAGCGAACTGAAAAAAGTAAAGATTTTAAAGATAACCGTGCTACCTATTTCCATTTTTGCCCGGTTCACTAAGCTCTTTGACAGGTAGTACAAAAATATCAAACGACAGTCAGCTGTTTAAATTATGAAATTCAGGTAATTTTGACCAAAAACTCAACATGTGTTATTTATATTTATCATCTATTTTATAGATTTTATTATATCATGCTATTGTAATGCGGATAAGCGAATTGAGCACCGTCCCCGTTTTTTCTATTGTAACAGTGACCTCGTTCATATTATGTCTAACATACAAGGTTCAGCGAGCGTGTCACACATGCATGTTTATCATAAATAATCAATCTGTCAGTCAATAACAGAAAGGGGCGCCAGACACTAGAACGAGTTAAGTACTACTAGGAATTATGAGTAAGTACGTTTGAAATATTTAGGGGCTGTTTTACCACCCATTGATTAATTTTATTCGAAGGAAAAATGTGACGCCGTCTCTGTCTATTCGAACAAAACAAACAGAGACGGCATCCAATTTATCCGTCAGATAAATTTAATCAATGGATGGTGAAACAGGGGGTTAGTGTCATTATGCACCGTCAGCACAGTCGAGGAAACTGAAACGCGTATTTCTGTGGAATATTTTCACGGAAAAATGTCTCAATGACCTTCCAATCCAACCTAAGTACCTACAGTCAAGTTAAAATCATTTGGAAGTTATCATAATTTATAGCGAAATAACTAAGTATTAGTAGCTCCGCATAGGGATATGATCGAAACAAAATAAATCGTGGCCCACTGTGGAACCTTTTCGTAGAAAAAGTCATAGTAATATAGCAATGCTTGATAAGGGAATTAATTAACTATGCCATTTACTGTGAGAACGTTTTACGTTGGGTCAGGAATCAAATGGTTCGACTGTACATTGTCCGGCTAAATTTTCGCCTACTGCGTCATAATTACAATACCATGACCGTAACATTCCCTGTATAAACGCAATAACATGTCTGTACTTACGGATTCACACGCAATTTTGCACTGTCGAGGCCAGTACTACAAGGGGTAAGGTAACGTACCTGGTTCTGATGCCATGCCTGATTAAGTTAGGATGTGTTGTGCGTGTGATACGCATCCCCGGACCTGCAAGTCACATACCATATTTTGTCTGTGACAGGCTCGATCATCCTGATACATGCCGGTGTATTTAATGGGCTGTACCTAACTCATAACAATTCCTACAAGGAATATTTATTTCTCATGTGCATTTGTTTGCAGGACTATCATTCCCCATATGATACGGTCTAGTGGGCGGAAACTTCTAACTGTGCAGTACCTATGCCAGTGTGCATCTCTTCGCTCCGGTAATTGAGTTTTCCAGTAGTGTGGTAGAGAGGCACGATGCAGAGGATGATAATTTGATTACTATGTCCGTGTGTGCATTACATTTATTAACAGGAAAACACAAACAACAACTTGGCTACCTATGTCTTTGTTTTAATTGTTCTGAATTTAACAGCCGCAGTGAGGACTGCATGCACATCACAACAATGGCAAACTTCCATACAATTTTTTGTTGACATTATTTTGTTTGCGTCTGCGTGACGTCTTCGAATGTAAAATAATAATTAAAGGAGAAAAAGTAAAAATAAATAATTTCATTACTTCAATATTCCTTGCCAACTCTTTATTATGAGAACTGGTAAGAAGAAGCTGAGAAACTTCCGGCGGATATTCTGCTGGCAACACCTGATTCTGTTTATAAGGCTGGAATGTTAAATTAGAAATAAAAATTTGATTGGGGGGCCTAACACACTAGGCACGTTCACTTAAATAAGTACTTGCAAAATAGCAGTGTTGTAGCCGTAGGTACCTAGTACCCTATAAGTTGCGCATGCCATTGACGAAAAGTATAAGAAACCAAGATCAGTTTCTTAATTAATTAAACGTATGTACAGTCAAGGAAACTAAATCAGACCAGGGTGGAACCTTTGTGCTACTAATGTCATGTTGACATAATATACGATTGCTATAGAAATCATAGTGAAGTTGATTATGAAAAGGTTCCACCCTGGTGCGCAAATCAGTTTCCTTGTGTGTTTCCTTGACATAGCTTCTGCTATAGTCGTATGCCTTACGTTCGTTAGGCATGTAGTTGTTGTTATAGCTAGTACCTATGGTGTCCAATGCCTTATTGTTTCAGTATCAATGCAATCAAGCCGGACGGACGTCATTGAAGAGCTACACGTCGTTGTGGCCACTACGATTACGGGTTTGCTTTTACACCTGGTGTCGAGTGTCAGTTACAGCCACAGTCAGATATATGTATGTATTATAGCGTTAGTGTGGTGAGATACAAAGAAATTTAAGAACAATCAATTGTCAATTGTTGTTAGATTAACCTAATATTTGAGCACCTCATGGTTCGAAATAAAACAATAGCAACTACGCAATTCAGGTTTTTAATTTGACCGCGAGACTCGAAAAAGACCTTCGTTTAGCGTTTCAGCAACGAGATCATGGCTATTAAAGCTACGAACAACACAGTTTATGGTTGTTATCAAGCATATCGATGCTTGATTACACTTCGCGTTGGTAAGTATTGCAAAATGTGTCACGGCATTCAGAACAAGTTTATTATGACCAAATGATGTCGGCTAACGAGTTTGCAATTGTTTTCAAACAGTAAGCAGTATTGGAATTTGTTTCCTCTAATGTACCTACATACATATAATGCGTCGACCGCGAAATATCTGATGGACGGTCGACGGTAAACAATCAAGATGCATTTAGTTATCCAGTTTTTTTATTTTATTTTTAACTATTAGTAAATGGGACTGTAATACGAAAAAGGGAACGATATTTACAGCAGTCCGTCATTGATATTTACGAAATTTAAATCGATGCTCTATTATTGACATGATAATTGCATTGCATTCGAATGCAAGGTATAATGTAGTCTAATTTCTTCAGGTAGGTACATTTCGATTATAGAAACAGCAGCTACCGTAGCTTTATACGGCGAGTCGGTGAAGCAAAGCATTTTGGTCCCAGGGCAAGTTGATCGTATTTACTCGACATAGGTACCTACTTAAATCGACGAAGTAATTACATTGCATGTAGAAATAAGAGTAAAGAAAGTATAATTAAATGTAATTTAACTTTAAATAAAATCAAATATTAATTGTCTGACCATTCTTAGTTCGTCGCAGTTGCAGAATCATGGTAAATTAAAAGTGGTTTTTTCTCCGGTGTTTCGAAAGCTGACGCACTGCAGTATTTAACCTGTTTCTTGCAGGTGTTTTCTGCAGCCGAATTGAGGAGTTAAGAATAGGTACTATGTGTAGTTATCAAGACGCCGCACACAGTAATCTTTTAAGGAATCTTAACCATATCTTCCAGTTGATTACTAAAAGCTGAACAGTAAATATTTCTAAACGTGATAATTAATAATTGAGTTAATTCTTGTTAAAGGCTGATTAATCGAATAAAAAGTCTTTTCAGTGACTATTTACCAATACAAAATTATATAATAGGTACCTACTACCAACATAGACATGTTATATAAGCCTAAGTTTTGCTAAAACTGCTATACTTAAATGTCATCACTAATTATTGTTTTAAGTAAGCGTTCGTTAATAACATTTCAAAAGCGAAAGCTCACACCGATTCTAACTAAGGTTTATGATCGTACAAACTACTCGTTGTTGCATGTACCTAGGTTAACTGACGTTAAAATTTTATTGGTCACTCAAAAACACGGGGACATAATAAATATCTGTTTACTGAATAAATCTTGCAACATCCATTTAATTTAACTCTGAAGAGATTGCTTTCCTGAGAACGTTTAGGTCGGGCAACGTTAGTCTGCTGATCATAAAACGACACACTCACACTCGCATAGACCTCTTAGCGAGAATATTATGGGGGCAGTACGTAAGTATTTGTAGTGGTAGGTAGGTACGTACAGTCGCCAGCACCTGACACAAGGCGTGCAAAAATATCTGATACGACTCTGTTTTTAAGGCCGGTAGACGTGTCAGATATTTTCGCACGCTCCTCAGTGCCAGATTTAATGCAGGTGACTGTACGTGTATGCATATCAATTCACCTATCACAGTTTAACTGTAAGCTAAACTTAAGGTTACGTTAGGTACTTTATCCTCCTGATTCTTTACTTTTTCTAACATGTTTAGTAGTGTCCAGTTTTATAATTTCTGAAATTATTGCAGTTAAATAAGTTCTATACTTAATAATTTTATAGCTACCCTATATTATATTAACGGACGCGTAATATATTTGAATTCTTGGATTAGATACGCAGTGTGGTTAGTATATATATTACATATATTTACATATATTTTTTTAAATAGCTTATAATGTGTCCCACTGCAGGGCAAAAGCCTCCCCTTTCTTATTCCACTCGTCTCTACTCTTGGCCAGCTCTTGCCAATCTGACTGGAATCGGTCCAGGTCGTCCCGTCATCTCCTCCTAGGTCTGCTGTCTGTGGTGTAGATATATATGATTATTCTATAAAATGGACTCTAATGAATTTTTGCATAGTTATTATCCTACTATTCGTACTGATCGGTACCTAAATAGGTGAATGTCACTGGAAAAAAATATTTTCATTATTTATGAACTTATCCGAATAAATCGAACAATGTAGATAAGGTTGCGTATCTGACAATGAAAAAGAATGTAATATAACATATAATAAAATATTTAATACCACCAGCGCTTTTGGAAAGACCATCATATCACTGCCAAGAAGAATGCGCAGCAAGAAATTTGTAATTAAAATTAACTACGAAAGGTAACAAAGCAAAATAAATTAAAAATATATAAATAAAAATTACATAGAAAAGAAAAAAATACAGAGGGATGTATGGGGCCCCTAGTAAAAAATCTAAGTCTAAACCGAACAATGGGACCCTTATAGAAACGGTATCCAATCATTTGACAACAAACGTTTGTGTGTCGCAAACTTTTGTTTCAATAATTAATCGTTTTATTATAACACCACATTTCACAAATTGATCATTTCACAAACTCTTTATTAGGCAAACCATATTATATAACAAATCATTATTTGGCAAAACCAAGTTTGTCAAATCAACGTTTGGCATAAAAACCTTTGGTATGCCGAATGAGACCGTTATGCATCCCTTTTACTCGCGAGAATAATTTTATTTAGGTAGGTGTGCCTTTGATAAACACAATTCTTAAGAATAATTTTATTTAGATGTGCCTGTAGCTCGGGTTAACTTGGTTAAGAAATAGGTTAGATTAGGTAAGAACTGAGACCCTAAGAAAAATCAACTCCTTCCAGTAAAGTTGGTTAGGTTAGAACTGCGACCCTAAGAAAAAACGAACTACTGCCAGTACAGTAGGTTAGGTTGGGTTAGAACTGAGACCCATAGAAAAAATAACTACTGTCAGTACCTATAGTTGGTTAGGTTAGGTTGGATAGAACTGCGGACTTAAGAAATGCCAAGCAAAAACGAGCCACGAGAACCAAATCCTAGCAATTTAAATATGATGTAACTAGTTTCTCAAATAATCATTTATTAATTGATGTTTTGTGAAATGACTAGTTTAAAAAATGAGTTGTATGGGTAATGGACATTTTTTAAATGATGATTGATATAGTGTTTGTAAAGTGACAAGTTTGTTAAAAGTATATATCAAATGATCATTTGTGATATGAAGTGGTTGTGAAATGAATAGTTTGTGAAACGTTGTTTGTGAAATGATTATTTGTTAAACGTTGTGTGGCTGTCTATCTGTACATCTGGCAGAGTCAATTTGCTTCAAATTTGCAGGATACAAATACGTACTGTGGTGTAAATAATTAAAGTTTTAATAGAGAGGTACATTTGCTTAAAGAAATAGTTTTCGAGTTATTTTTGAAAATAGATGAGAATTCATCATTCTACTTTCCCTTATTTCTAAAATATATCTTGTCCTAAATACTTTAAATAATATATTGGAGACCACAGGAGTGTCTTATTAAGTTTATACAGAGTTTCCACAAATTCTTCCCGAATATTTCATGAGGTTATTGGGTTAGTTTGATTGCACATCCCTCAAACAAAGAGTACCTACTAGTACCTATAGAGAAAGACCTGAACGTCAATTAACGTATGAAACCGTATGTTAACCAAATAAAAACAAAATTTACAGGGGAATCACATCAAACTACCTAAAAACTCATTAATTTGCTGAAATATTCCAGCATAATTTGAATACACCTTTTATAATATTTACTATATATAAATATCCAATATCATGCAGCATCCAGCGCAGTATTCTAAGTGTACGTAGATCTGATAGAATCAGAAACACTGACCTGCGCTCCAGAACTCAAATTGTCGATGACGGGATGAAGACCGCCAAATTAAAATGGGACTAGGCGGGACACGTCTGCCGTATGCATCCGGATCGCTGGGCCAGGTTATCACAGATTGGGATCCCTGTGACGGGCACCGGAGCAGAGGCAGACCTAGAGGCGATGGCGGGACGATCTGGACCGTTTCCAGCCACACAGCAAGATTCGGCCAAAAGTAAGGACGAATGGAAGCAAAAAGGGGAGGCTTTTGCCTAGCACAGGGACGCACTAGAAGCTAAGTAAAAAAAAAAACATTTTATCTTTCCCACTTCACTGATTTCTCGCATAAGTAAATGCGTACAATGGTATTGGGTGTTGTGGCAATTCCAAATTCCAAAGCTGTTGAATACTTTTGAGATGGATCCCGACCTGATCGCGCGGCGTTGGAATGGAACTCTAGTATAAAACGTAACACCGGCTGCAGTTAGTACTACTGTCAGTTTTAAGTGTGTTAGTTATGGCTCCACCCGCCTCCTTACATAACAAGAAAGTGGCGGTGTATCTATGTACATAAGTAAATACAATTTTGAGTCGTTTCCGTTTGCAATGACGTTAGGTGCTTTCACTGTTTTACATTTTATAGATACCTAAGTGAGATAAGTTTTAATTTACATACGCTGATTAAGTACTACTGCTGTTACCCAACCATTTTATAATGAAATCAAACAAACATAATAAAAAAATTAAGTTGCAACAACTTCGGTAATATTTACGTGTCAGTATTCGGTAAATGTTATTTCACAACCTCTAATGGCATCTTCGTAATCGGTTGCATTACGCACCTAAATATGCCGTTTAGGTAGTAAGTATTGGAAAAAAAGTGATCGAATAGGTAGGTATACCTATTATAACGGACACTATTAAAGACATTTTCTTGATTCTATAAATTTCGTTAGAAAATGAAATCAGTAATTTAAAATAAACTAAGCTTAGTACGTACTATTTTATTTGATTTGTTTACTTTAATTTAATTTCATTTGGGTAACCTAATTCATTTTATTTACTAAGTAGGTAGTTTATTACAGGTAACTATCAGGTTATTAATTAACAAGAAGTCAAGGTAGCAGAGTTATGCGTTTAACCAATAATCGTTTGTTAATAATTAATAATTGATTATAAGTATTATTAAGTAAAACCTCACGAATCATTCCGTTAATTCGTAGGTAGTAAGTCATGTGCTTGGTAAATATGTTTGATTAAAGCATCTAAACCTAACGAATGTCACCTACATTTTCATGTTTCCAATAAGAGCATCACATCTGCTCTGCTTTTGTCGATGTACATATTAATGTTTTTTAGCGACTAAGTAGTCACGCAACGTTGGATTCAATGAGCGGTCGGTGTAAAAAAATATATCCGCCATCAGATAAATCACATGACAGGTATTAGTCGTTAGCATTTGACTTTAAATGAGGTTTTGATGCAAGCGAGCCGTAGTTATGTGTAGGGGAGGATGTGCATGAGTCGCTGCCCTTAGGTGGGTACAAAAGAGTTCAACGCACGTTTGCGCTTTGTTCGAGCGCAGCCGTGCGCGACTGTACCTACCCTGTATCCAGGACGTCCGAAAAACATCACTTCAATCCAATGTGTCAAACTAAGGCCACCATAGTGTTACTACTGTTACTAGTCAACTTATCTACTATCATTCTTGAACACTTATTCCATTAAACGCGCTGCCTTAATATGGGTAAGTATAACTTTTGCTAGGTGAACACGTCACGTATATACCTTCTGAAACTACTTAAGCGAAGTTTATTCTATGTATAGCTACTATAAAAGGCAGGCAACGCAAAGGTTATGACGTGTCGCGCCCACACTTCGATATGATGAATACAAAACGAATCCCACAAGTTAATGCATGCAACTCACTTATCGAGGTCGTTGGGTCCTCCGGAGACACGGATACGCGCTCCCCCGACTCCAACAATCTAGTCCGATGCCCTACTGTACTGAGGCTGACGAAAAGAAATCACAACAATAACACCTCACACCATCAAGTTTTTCGGCTGCTTAGTTGATGTTTGACGCACGTTATAGCTCAACTGTTCTTAAATCGAGGTGAAAAGAGCAGAGAGGCACTGAATGTTACGTCTTGTTTAATGTGAATTAGCACGTACGCGGAAGATAATACGACGACGGTATTGCATTTTGGTGGCGCGGAGGCATCGCCTCGGTCGAACGCGAGCCCGTTTCTGAGTCTGCGGCGCGGCCTGCGCCGTCGCGGGCGCCGACTCGCCCGGCCCGCGCCCAGCCGCGTGACGTCACTATGGTATTCAAAATGGCGGCATGGAATTCGAGAACCTAGGTGTACCGACAGCGTAAAACTGTCCAATTTTTAAGTTTGATTAAAAAAGTACTTCGATGCACATGTACCCCAAATATTTATAGTTAATTTAGATCATTTAGCTGCTTTTTATTTGACAGATACGATTTGTTAACACTTACTTAAAATTATGAATGAGATAAGTAGTGAGATAACGAAAAACAACGTTTGTTATTTATTTAACTAGGTAGTTTCTTGAAAATTGAGTTATCATACCTAGAGACTATATTTCGTAAGTAGCTAAACCAATAAATACCTTGAAAAAAAAACCCAGAAATTATGAAACTTTTAGCTAGCTTAAATTTTTTTTTACCCACTTAGTACAAATAAGCCCCTTTCACTGATGCGAAACGAGACGGCAGACGTTATGTTCATTCATCTAGCACACGATAGAAAAGGACGGAAGGCACCTTTGGGTCGTATTACTTTACCAAATGTTGAATCTCAATACATATGGTGTTTCTGGCACGTTTGATCTGTCATGGTTCTACAATGGTGATTGGTGACGCTCTACTCCGATGACCGGGTATGTGTACAAGACAAGTTATCCGAGTTTCCTACAACATTTTTACTTATAGGCATGAGATTGGAGCGACTTCGCGTGAGCACGGCACGCCTACAACGTCGAAATGAGGTGACCTCATAATTATAGGCAACACAAGTCTTCATCGAATCTGTTAGTTATAAATGTTTCACGATATATTACACCTTACTTTTATCACGTTTTGTTTTGGCGCTGCTGCTGCTTAGGATGCTCATTAGAATTGGTATTTTTTATGGAAAAAATACCAGCGATACCTCGTCATCATGAATTTACCTGTCATAATGATCTGAATTTCTCAATTCCTGTATAAATTGAGTTTCGGGCTTCTCAATTTCTCAATTCCTGCTGGGTCGTGCTGAGTCACCGACTTCGAGCTAGTACGTACCTAGAAAAATATTTTCAAGGGTTTTGTAGTCGGTTCCATTTTTTGTTATTTTTTTAATATTTTTGGAGTCGGTTTTACTTTTTTGTTAAAAAAATTCTTTATTTCTCACTTTTTAGTGATTCGTAGCCAAATTACATCTCACAACGATTCCATTAAGCCCAAACACGACTTAGTTGCTTTGTTTTATAACAGAGTTCCGTTGCCTACCTTCTGGCTTCAGCATCAGATCAGTTCGAAACAATCATTAACTTAAAGCTTCTTGTTAGTCGCTTATCCTAATATACCTATATTAATCATAATCGTTTATAGATGAGCGAGCATTACTTAGCTTTGATGAGTTTCATTGGTCATCACGGTCTTCTTCATCAGGTCCAGGTTACCAAATGATACTTTCTGAATGTAAATGCTCATCTTAATGCTTAAAATGCCAAAATCGCCATAGGTGTGCTTAGTAAATTTGAGGTTTGCCCTCGATTTCCCTAGGATCCCATCATCAGATCTTGACTTGGTGACAATGGGACCACCTCAGAAGAAAACCCTTTCGATTAAAAAAATAATTTTGAAAATCGGTCCACAATTGACTGAGTAATCGGTGAAAATACATAAAAAAAATACAAACATTGGAACATAGAACCTCCTCCTTTTTTGAAGTCGGTTAAAAATGCAAGTAAGTGGCATGCGTAATACTTAATGCCTACGCCTACTCACATACTGTAGGTAGGTGTCAACGAGTACGACTGTCGTCGGAGCAAGTAATCTTTTATTCTTGTTAGGTATAGGGGTAGTACTATTAGTTATTCTGTGATATAGGTTCTAGTCTCCTCTTATTTGCATATGACTATGAATTTCACAGTTCCATGGTTACCGTCATGGGACAATTAGAAACGTTGAAAGTTCTAAATACACTTGACACTTTCATGCAGGCGGCGGCGCCTGACCCGCTGCGTAATGGCGTTCGTTCTTAGAGAACGGCTGTAATTGTAATCACGCCGAATTACACGCTCCATGGAAACACATCGCCGGCTTTCTCACTAACTTTCGTACTTGCACTCGCCGGACGCTCTCGTAAACGTGAAACTACACTTGCCTGTAGGTGTCTACAATTTGATGGCTGATTCGATAGAATACATTATGTTAACCTAATTTACTTAAGAACAGAAGTGTCAAACTTTTCTTTGTGATGTTATAATTTTTTTTTTTTTAACTTTGCTTATTATTATCACAACTAACTAAGATACGTTGTTTAAGACCAGGGATCGCCAATGCAATTCTGCCCATAATAAAGCCAAAGGTAGGTGCGTTCCCTACGTAGGCTACTCAAGGCACTGATACCTGTAGATTTTGCTAATGGAACCGTTCAAGCATTGCATCAATTATCGTACCACCCTGCCCCATTGTCACCAAAAGTAAGTAAACAAAACATAGGTGGGTAGGATTGATGCTAGTGCAGTCAACGTCATAAATAAGTGATCACTTTTTTACGTTGTTGCTTTCAGTCGGTATATATCTACCTAGTTTCCTATGGCTTACCAGGCATGCCGTTAAAATGACAAGGTACAAAAGTGATCACTTATTTATGACGTCGACTGTACAAACAAACATATATTACCTACCTAATAGGTAAACAGTTCCTATGATGTAGTTGTGATTTATAATTATTTACTGGTTCCTACTTATAATCAAGAAAAAGATGCCAATACTTTTAAGTACTTAGAATGTAACGATATGAATAGCTGAGACCGCCGACTAATTAAAGATAATGGACGTTCTTCTAAACAATAGAACATCATGCAAAAATCCCGCGCTAAGACAAGGAATTTGAGATATGGCCGCCGAAATTTACTGCCACTAAATTAGTCCGGTAGCAGGTACGAGTATGCTATGTATATAACTGTGTGGGCAGGAAATAACAATGAGGGCCCGATTGCAAAACAGAAAAGGTACTTTTGAGTAAATAGTGTGTGATTTTCTGTTAAAATTCACTAATAATATTAGATTGTAGGTACTTTTATCATGAGCCTTGGCCTTCAAAATGAGGTTCCTACTAGGTATCGATTCCTGATTATTATACTTACGAAACGAACACTTATTGAAACAACTACGTGGGTGCTTCTTAATAAGGAGCAAACGGCATCGATAAATCTACTCCAACTTTGACATACTTCTAAAACCTCAATAATAAATTTTTAACGACGACTATTTATTTTCTCGCGAATCTCGTCTGTGAAGAATTTTACCGCGCGGCCGCGGGAACTAGGGATGCAATTTTCCGGGATAATGACTGTCTTATATCCTTCTCAGGATCCCAAACTATCTCTATACCGAATTTCATTACGAGCGGACGAGTATTTGAAGCGTGAAAGCGTAACAAACAAAAAATTTAACAAAACACACACTCACTTTTGTATTTATAGTATTAGTAAGGATTATCTATCTATATATGTAAAAGAAGAAACTGACTGACTGACTGACTTATAGATCAACGCACAGCCTAAACCGGTAGGCCTAGAAACTTGAAATTTGGAATATATATTGCTTGATAGGTGTAGACGCGCACTAAGAAAGGATTTTTCGAAATTCCCACGGGGTAGGGAATAAATGAGATTTATATTTTCACTTCAAATTAGAAACTTTAAATTTGGAATGCAGATAGATAATACTAACACCTAAAACAGTTTTCAGGATTTTACGAAATTCCCACGGGATAGAGAAAAAATGGGATTCATATTTTTTTTTCAATTAATGACCCAATTTCCGTAACTGTAATTATCAGAGACTTCAAATTTGGCATAAAAGTAGTTGATTATAATAGTTAAAATCCGTTTTAAGGATTTTTGGAAATTCCCAAGGGATAAGGAAAAAACGGGATTTATATTCAGTTCAACGGGATCTATTTTTTTCGTTATACCTACTGGTCGTAGAAAGGTGAAATTTGGCATGTAGGGTACTTGAGGAGTATAGGGAAGCAATAAGAGATAATTTCCTAATAATTAAAAACAAAAAACGGGATTTTCCGTTTTACTGGTCGTGGAAAGCTGCAATTCGGCGCGTAGGTTGCTTGGGGAGTGTGAAGGAGCATTGAGAGAGGATTTTCCAAAATTCCCACGAGAACGGGAAAAAAACGTGATTTTTCGTTTTGCTGGTCGTAGAAAGCTGAAATTTGGCAAGTGGTTTCCTTGGGGAGTGTAGGGGAGCATTAAGAGAGCATTCCCGAAAATTCTTACGGGAACGGGAAAAAACGGGATTTTGCGTTTTACTGGTTGTAGAAAGCTAAAATGTAAAGATTCAAAAGTTTCTATTGTAAGTAGGCCACAAAGGGCTCTTCAACCGACTTCAAAAAAACCAGAAGGTCATGCATTCCACTGTATATATTTTTTATGTTTGTTCACCGATTTGTCGGTCAATTGGGGCCCAATTTTAAATTTTTTTTTTATTCGAAAGAGTATACTCCCGATGTGATTCCATTGTCACCGAATCAGGATCTGATGACGGGATCTTAGGGAAATCGAGGGCAACCCTCAAATTTTTTATGCACGCACTATATTTTTAGTTTAGTTCAGTTTCTTTATTTGCCATAAATACATGTACTTAGCATGTTGTAGATATAAATAAGTCTCAATACAATTTCAACAATATGGTGTAGCAAACAGGTACAAGCATAATCCTTACGAATATATTATATATGCGAAA
Source organism: Choristoneura fumiferana (assembly GCF_025370935.1). Lineage (NCBI taxonomy): Eukaryota > Metazoa > Arthropoda > Insecta > Lepidoptera > Tortricidae > Choristoneura > Choristoneura fumiferana. Next base: position 14,776,775 of record NC_133472.1, read on the forward strand.
GTGTGTGTTTGTGGTTTTGTATGTTTGTTTGTTTATTTATACTCTTTATTGTACAAAAGGAAAACAAAAGGTTACAGAAAAAAAATATGTTGTTTGTTTGTATGTTGGTCCATCTGTCACGTCAAAATGGAGCGACAGATCGACGTGATTTTTGGCATTTGGCATTTTACGGGCCAGACAGTGACATAGGCTACTTTTATCCCGGAAAAATGCACAGTTCCCGAGGGAACAGCGCGCGATAACCGAATTCCACGCGAGCGAAACCGCGGGAAAAAGCTACTTGTCAATAAAGCGAATTCAAATGACGATTTATTACACTCTTGAACACACCCTGTTATTGAACTATGGAACAATCGCCCCAGGTGACAAATATGGCCGTATTATTCGAAATTCAGCAGACTAAAACGGAATCAATGCCTTCACTTACAGTATTTGGAAACAAAGCCAATGCATTCAACCAGAAATGCCAACCGGAATAAATTGAGTCACATAACTGGGATAGGTACATTCTGGTACATAGGTATAAATATGTCAATAATAATAAAAAATAAATAAATAATAAATATCATGGGACACTTCACACCAATTGACCTAGTCCTAAACTATAACAAAGCTTGTACTATGGATCTAGGCAACGGATAAACATACTTAATCGTATATAGATAAATACATATTAAACATCCAAATTCCTATCGTTTGCTAGAATGACATGTGCAGTAATGTGTCATGTTCATGTTGCATAATTTATATTTATCATAAAGTGCTTTATTTCTGTATCAGTCAAAATATCCTATTCAATTTAAGCTACAACAAGCACTTAGTAAAAATTTGCCACCGGTCCGGAAAAAACCTCTATTGAGAAAAAACCTACAAAAAACAAGGTATATTTGTTCAAAACAAAAGCTACATTATTATATAATGACTGACGTCACAAGTATTTTCATACAACTACATTTTTAACATGGATATGATTTGTTACTAAGTCCTAAGAAAACCAAATGTATTAAATTCTCGTTGATAAATTCATCTAACTCGAATTTAATTTCTAATATATAAAGTTAAATGGTCAAACTATTGAATTTGTAAAATCAACAGCGTTTTTAGGAATAACGCTCGATTCTAAACTACAGTGGGGACTTAACGTCACCGCAATCGCGGGTAGATTGAGGTCTGCTGCTTTTGCAGTATGGAAAATACGGCAGCTAACTGATGTGGCGCCGGCACTATTTCGACAGCTTTATTTCGTACGGCCTTATTTTATGGGGATCTGCTGCAGAAATTGAGTCAATTTTCATCTTACAAAAGAGACCTTTTTTTAAGGAAACAGGTATTCTAACTCTGCTGTCGCTTTATGTTTTTGAAATAATCATGTACGTTAGGAAGAACATATTATGTGGTTTTAATACTAACGTCGATAAGCCAAAGGCTAGGTACCTACTAGAAACACAGGGAAGCTTAAAGTTCCTTCTCATAGACTGGCTAAAACCAAAAAGTCGTTTCTGGGAAATTGCATACGTATTTATAACAAAATATCAAAAAATATTACTAATGTAACGGATACAATATTCAGATCTATTGCCAAGAAAACATTAATATCTAAGGCGTATGATAAAATTCCCAGTCTTGCCTATTCATTGCCACTCGCATCCAGTTTACGCCAGCTTGTTGCCGGATATCATCTGTCCATCTTTTTGGTGGTCGTCCTCTACCGCGGGTGTTAGCACGGGGTCTCCACTCCAGGACTCTTCTCGCCCAACGACTGTGGTCCATTCTAGCAATATGTCCTGTCCATCTCCACTTTCTGCGTTCTATTTCTATTATTACGACATTCACTTTAGTCTTCTGTCTGATCAACTCGTTTTTCTTTCGGTCCAGAAGGTGTATTCCGAACATTATTCGCTCCATTGCTCTTTGTGCGGACTGGAAAAGTAGAGAGGAGGCCTATGTCCGAAGACAGGCGCTATAAGGGCTGTTATAGATAGATAGATGGATAGATTATAAAGTTAATGATAATTATATCATGGACAGGGATATTTGGAAATAATTCCGATCCGCAATCCGCATTAGCGATCCCTTCAAATAGCGAACCTACTGTGTTTAAAATAACGTTGTGTTGAATACTTGTGATGTACATAATTATAGATATCATTTAACAATATTGTAAATCTGTTTAAAAAACATACTTACCTCGTTGAGTTTCTTGCCGGATTCTTCTCAAAAGAGCTTTTTCCGAACCGGTGGTAGTTTTTTTTTAACTTTCGTAAGTTCTTGTTATAGCCTAAATTGAATAAAGATATTTTGACTTTGACTTTGACTTTGACGCTTTTTGAAGTAAGGGATCGCCAATGCGGATCGGGATTATTTTCAAACATCCCTGTCCATGGCATTCCTTATCATACATTTTATAATAGATATTTATCTTCTCGACAATGGATTTGCATTTGGTATCTACAGTAATATTCATTGGAATTTTGTTGTAAAGAGTAGTAAAGAAGTATGCAATTCTGCCATTCTGTAAGACAAAACTTTAAGCTTTCCTGTGTATGTGTAAGTATACTCTGGTTTATCGACATCAATGTGCGGTAAAATCGATAATGCTTCGATGTTTTCGATGGCTAGTATTACAACATTATTTTGTGACATCTCTCTGGATTCATCCCTGCACAGTGAACCGTAATATGTATACGTGTTTATCTACGAGTATATATTCCTCCTTCGATTTAGATGGGCCATCGTTAGGGGTTTTAAGCACTTACACGTAGCTAATTAAGGGGCCAGGGGCGGATGAGGAACACGGAGCGGCGCGGTTGTCGACGGCCGCAGAGCAAAATAGTCGCATTTACCTAAGTGTACGTCAAGGTGAAAAGTCAATTGCACTTGTTTACTATTCACTCAGACTTGCTTACTCTTGTTAAACTAATCTTGTTAATCTTGTCAATTGGTTTCAGGAGAATTTGTGTCCAAAAAAGGTTTTTTTATAGTCATTTTAAATTAGAGCTTTTACTGACTGCATATGTTGATTGTACTTGCGTTGTGATCCAAACTATATGTACATATCCTACTAAGTTTCAAATCGATGACATTGCAGAGCCTGTCCTAGCCGGACCATCAGAATTTCACTATCAGATTACCGTACTGTCACCGTACTTTCTTACATTATAATGTCAAACAGCTTAATAGAATCGGAATCGGACCAAGAAGTGGTCGTATAATATTTCTCAAATGGTGAAACCACATCTCACTAACTTTTATAATTACATGTACCTATACGAATGCTACAAATTAAAAAAAAGGTAGGCTGGTACCAAACAGTATTTACCACGTACTTTCATCCTGCTAATGTTATAAACACATCTTGCGTGTTACATACAGGGAAATTAAAGACCACGATGGAATTTTCGAGAATTCTCTGAAATCCGATTCAAGTACAATATCTACCTAATGGATCAGGCATGCAAACCGCGGGCAAAGGCTATATCTTAAAAGTTTAAAAAGCCAGAAAGTACTTAGTAATGTAATTTCCAGCGGGAGTTGAATTTGTTTACTGTCTTAAATCGACGATCACAGCGTGCATGATTGTACCAAATCCAGTGGGAGTTGAATTTGGAAACTGTCTGAAATTGACAACCATAGTAGGTAAGTACTTACATTGGTAAGGTTAGGTGCTTAATAATAATAATAATTTATTTATTTGCATAGAATAATGGTTACATAGTATCTACAGGCATATTCTGTTGCACATGTAACATAGAAATATCAAATATTATTTTAAGTTTGATGTCAAAAAAGTTATGTCTATGTCTAAGTCTAAATATTTATCTCATAGTCTAAGGTTACATTTAATGCCTAACTGGTTATAGCACAGAAGAATAAAAATGGCAATGTCAGTAGGAATACAATAAATATTTAATGTCAATATGAATACAATCATTATTTATCAGAATTAACTGTAGAATTACTGTAGAGGCCGGGCAGTAGGGGGTTGCCGGCCAAGCAGACATAGACGGCCGAGCCTAGCGAGGCTGGATCTCTATCCAGTCTATGCGAGGCCGGCAACCCCACGTTCCGGCCGAGGCTTGTATGATGCTTTTCTCAAACATGACATGAAATAAAAAAAAAAACAAGAAATCAAGCATGGCGGGACGCTAGTCTGGGCGCCCTGTTGCGTGAACGCGTGTCGCGCTGGCTGTTGGCGCGGCGGCTGCGGAGAGCGCGCGTTGAAAGAAAAGACGGTCGCATTGCCGGCCAGCGGCCTGCAAAGTTGTATAAAACCTCTTCGCAGGCCGCTAGAGTGACCGCGGGCCGGCAGGCGAGCCGCAGCGCCTGCAGCGCGATACTTCTCGGCCTATTACATGTAACACACCGTCAATATTACATGTCATGTTTATGTTGTGTTCCTTAAAACAGGCTTTAAAATATAGTGTTGCAGGCCTAGGCCTGCAAGACAACAGTCTTTTGTTTCAATGCAAAACGTTGAATTTCTATGGTTAATTTATCAGTTACTGAATAAATTCGTAAGACTATGAATATTCTATATGTAAATATATAAATATTGTCGACGCGTTTTACGTCAAATTACAATTTAATTTACATAATAAAGTACCAATGTAGCTGATTAAATGGGATGAAATGTAAAGCAAACACTATAAAAAAGTGTTGGCGGGAAAATTGACAAGTGTCATTGTCTTTTTTTTGATTGACTGGAGGGGTTTAGCCATCTTGCAAGTAAGTGCCACTGTCATTTCAAAATTTTCGTTTAGAAACGTGATACCTGATTTTTTATTTCTGCAGTCCGTTCTATCTACATGTTTAATAGCAATTTGATTTTTTTGGGATTATTTTAACGCTTTAAAAATTCACGGCAGAATGAAATGAACATTTATATAGATGGTAGTTATAATTGGAGTCTAGTACAATTTTAGTTGTCTTACGAAAAGAACATTGATTTCTAGGACGCGAAAAACATGCCAGCCTCGTATACCTCTATACATACGCGGCCTGCAAGCCTTTCTTTCCCGGCCTATATTATGCAGTAATTTACTATTACTGAGTAAAAGCAATGTTGTATGAGATACTTGTCAATGTTTAATATAAAAGATTTGTCTTTTTTCTATCTTAGTGTGTAGTTCTTGCCATTATTGGATAGATTCTAACTTAATAATGAGTTCTTGTTGGTTTTTTAAGTACCCAGAGAATCTAGTCTTGTTAGACTGAGAATATTGTGATCATCTACTCAGATTTACTAAAGTACGGATGAATTAATTAATGGCTATGATATTTATGTTTATTATGCGGTCAGTTTGCAGTGAGTAAATTTGATGATTTGTTTTGAATTAACATTACTTAAATGTACATTAGCATTACTTAAATAATTCCAACCAGTGACGACTATGCACGTTATTTTGTCACGTGTCATGTTTAAGGTTACTACGTATCAGTTAATTAGTGACATAAAATAATTATAGACGGCTAGAGAGGTCAACGAGCAAGTGGATCACCCTATGGTAAGCGATTACCGCTGCTCCCTACTAAACTGACTTTGCAAATACGTCGTCAATTAGATAGCGATGCTAAAGACTATTGGTAACTTTACGACCTTCAATGCATGTTTAAAATTTAGCCAGTTTAAAATTCGGTTGTTAAGACTTACCGGACACCATAACTACTCGTCGTAGAAGGTGACGGGGACGCTGTACCTACAGTCACCTGCATAAATATATGCCACAGCAGAGCATGTGTTAATATCGGATACGTCGGACCGGCTCTAGAAATAGAGTTGTATCAGATATTGGTCTGGTGACTCTACCTATGTACGTAGCCATCTTGCCACCGCACCGGGCCGTGCACGTTCGCCGGCGCAGTTCACTTCAACGTACATACATATTACATACTGCTGACTCACCGGGCACATGGTCGTCGTTGAAGGTGACGGCGACGCTGTGCGGCGCAGGCGCGCGCGGCGTGAACGCGGCGGCGTATCGCGCGCCGCCGCGCGCGCGCACCGAGCTGCCCACCAGCGCGCCGGCCGCGTCACGCACCTCCAGCTCCAAGTGCCCCGCGCCTGCGTTAGCGCAGTCCACTTCAACAAATTTATGAGCGTATAAGAGACGCGTGGCTGTAATGTCTAACGCACGGGCTGTGGGCTATATACGATGCAGGTATAGATAAATGTAGTGAAAATGGTTGTGATTCCGAATGCACTAGACAGACAATAAGACATCTGGTACCACAGAACCTATAGAAAGGGAAATAAAAATATCACGCGGCCTAAAAACGTCACCGGCGCATAGAGTAGGTCAGTCGAGTTCATAAACTTGTGAGCAAAAATGTGATCAAAAATATATAGATTGGTGTTCAGATATTTTTGATTAAATTTTTGCTCACATGTTTATGAACTCGACTGTACGAGTATTAAAAAACTGCGCAACAAAATGGTATATTGCAGAGAAGACCTTTCAAAAAGGATTAAGTAAGTAGGTAAGTACATACATACATTATATCGGTGTGTTTTGTAATTGAAATTAAAAAAAATGTGCGCATTCACAGTAGGCGAGGCGTAAAAATAGCAACATCGGCTGTAGAAAGAATCACACATAGTCAAATTTATATTTCTTCCTTGCCTGCTTTGTGCCCGGTACACATAAGGCGGTTTGAAGCGCACGCTGCGTACGTTTTAAAAACCAAGACGTTCTGTATTCATAGCTACCTTATACAAGCAAACGTGCGCTTTTACGGTGTACAGTACAATTATCACATACATTTTGCCCCCTTTTGAGTCGTGGCATATCATCCGCCTAGAGAGACCTCTATTGTGGCCTAGATAAGCGTGTTCTAACAATTTTGGAACGTTACAACTATTTTCTAAGAAATTATAGGCAATCAACAGTATCAAATATTGTAAATATTCAGGCAGCGATGCACATATTTTAAATCTCACGCAACACCTGAGTAGGTATAATCCGTAACAGCTTTAATATTTACGTTGATATTGACAAGATACGAAGTCTGTAACGCTATTTTGTATGCTAATATTTGCTCTCGAGTGGAAATTGAACCGCGTGGTTTCACCCTCGCAGCCGGCGAGCACAACTCCGTAGGAAATTAGTACGTACGCTGTTTAAAATGATAGAGGAAACCCTAGTCGGAGAAGATTGAGGTATCGTAAAAGGTAACACTTTATGAAATCGTTATTTCAGCGGGAGCGATTTTTTGATTTTACACTTCATATTTCTTCCGCCCTGTGTTTTTTGTTTAATATGACGCTCTTTCTTTATAAAATAAAGTGACAACTTCAACGGGTCGTGTTTAATTAGTTATCTACCAACACTTTCCGGGGGAAAAAATAAGAGAGAAAGATTCACTTAAACCTATTACTTTCTGCCTGCAATACAACTTCATCTTATTTGGATACGTTTGGTCGTTACTATATTTTCATGGTTTTTGCAGTCGGTTCAATTTTTTGTTATAAAATTTTTTTTGGAGTTAGTTTTACTTTTTTGACAAAAAATTTAAGTGTGTGATTTTTACTAATGCGAGATGAAAAGGTAAGGTGATGGTAAGGTAATTATAATGTTATGATGTATTGAATGAATAAATAAACTAAACTAAACTAAAGCCATGAACAAAAAATATACTATACTTATCTACCCTATCTAGTAGGTAATACTATACCCTGTATAACAAATGTACGTTCTAAAGTGATCCATTTTCTGAGGTTGACATAATAATAGATCACTTACGAGTAGCTCATGTTTCAAAGAAAATATTAAAAATAAACTGTTGATAGTGCTTTAGTTAAATATAAACTTTCATTCTTAATTACTCCAATATTCTGATATTGAAAAAGCAAACCAATTGGTTAAAATTTATTCACTTGGTTATAATTCCGACCGTTTTGTTTGATTTTTTCGATAGTTTAAGGAATGGACAAGCTTAGAGAGAATATTGCTTGATTATTATTTTAAATTTCTTTGTTCTGACACGTAAATTCAAACCATTTGTCAGGGGACCCTATTTAGCCTATTGTTATTAGTGACAAACAATGGTATACAGTCATTACTATTGGATTCTTAGTTATTCAAAATGAACGTAGCTTTTAGGTTCGAGATCTTAAAATCTGTGTAACGATAGTGTATGAAATACTTTTTTAACTAGTAAAAGTGCTGAAATTAGCCAAAATAAAAAAAATATGAATAATTCATTTGTTATGCAATTTTCTACAATATTATTAAATAAGTATGTGAAAAGTTTTTAAAAACAGCTTCTAGTTTCTTATAATTTTTGACCAATATTTACACTTTCCCGAGCTGTACTGAATAAAATGTCTTCATCAATCATTTTAGTGAAAACTTTAAAGTAAAAAGCATGCTCTACATAGGTATAATAAGCTGAATTTTATTATGAAGTTAAATTTGGCTTAAAGAGTCCCTTTATTGGCAATTTTAAACGTGTTGAAAAAAGTTTACAATTTATTTCTTTGTTGGGTTACATACAAGTATACATATATGGTGTGTGTAAGTATAAATGGTTACCTAAAAACTCTACTGATTGGCCAACCACTCCGCTGAGTGTTGGTTGGATTTGGATTGCTTGAGCTCCTCTATTGTTGTCCCTTTGAATTGGTCTGTAACAGATAAACGTAAAAAGGGTATACTAGTTTTTGTAAGATGTAACGATTTTCTAGTTAACTGACAAGTAACCGAGCTAGTAAAAATCATAATATTTATGTTATTAATAATTGTTTCACGGTCGAGCTGGTGGTGATAAAAATCTAGTGAAAATATGTGCAGGTATGAGTTAGTACATAAGGTATACATTGCATCTGTGGCACTGATACGCAGCAATCAGAGGAGCCACGACGAAATTCGAAGTTAGTATCGCACCGTCCCTTTCACTCGCGTTTTAAATGACATAAGCGTCAGCGGGACGGCAACATAAGAAGTTCGAGTTTTGCACTTCGTAGTATAGAGCCAGTTACCTGTCGAGACAAGTGTTTCATTTTTCCGCACAAGCTTACTGGAAAATTAAAAAGGGATATTTTTTTACATCTGCATGGAACAATAGAGCGCGTTACGGCCTCTATATACGTCTTTGTTATGGTGATTGATCTGCCACCCGCATGTACAGTCCAGTGTAAAAATATGTACTTATTCAAAGCTTCAAAAATATGTACCACAGACTCTTATTCCGACGCAATAAGGCCGTAGTAACCATAGGCCGTAGTTACATATTTTTGAGTGGTTCGAATGGATACTTATTTTTTCACTTGACTGTACATTTATTTGGCTCTTATAAAACGTTGTTGGTGAATTAATCTGTTTTGTTACTAAATGTAAATCTATGTTACAAACTTTTTTCCGAGTTCTTAGCCTTATTCTTTTTCAATGATTTTTCATTCCAACAATTATTTAAGTATTGAATATTATGTAATTTACGGGGCCTGAAGCTGTCTAATTTTAATTAGACTGCCTCGCCAAATACACATTAAGCAACTTGCCGTTCAAAAACAAAATGCTACGATTAATAATGGAAATTAAAAGATATTACCGTATTTTTATATGTATACTTACCTACTTCTCTACTGGTTGGTTGCTTCAAACATAGTAATAGGGTAGATGACAATAATCAGTTGATGTACTTTTTAAGAGCTGTTAAAATACGACTCTACAATGGATTTGGTATCGCAACTATGGCGTCACTTATACTCGCTAACGCTAACTCAATCGATTAACAGAACTGTTTAATTGTTTTAAAGTTACTACAAATCCAATTTAGCAGTCGCGTTTGAAATTATTGTGTCGTGGCGTCAACTACCCCATTGCATAACCTAAACGTAAAATTCCCATTGTTAGTTCCGCTTTTGAATTTCACACGAACCTACCTCCACTTCTCACTTAGAGATTGAACGTACATATAATACGAGCGTATGCGCGGCCGCAGCCACCCATAGCTCACGGCGAGCGAGCAAACTCTATTTTAAAGTTCTTCCGGCTACAAGCAAACATTTTGTTTAGGATTTACTAAATATTTACCTGAAACGGGCGTGTGCTGCATCCGTTTCAGATCGGGCCCCCCCGTTAGGGTCGCGGGGGGGCCTATTGGATAAAAAAGACTGCTGTTGTTGTTTCTCCTCCACGTTGCTGTAGGAGGAATCACGAGCCACGTAGGTACTCTCGCGCACTTCGCGTTTGTATTCCTGCTACAAAAGGAAACAAAAATGAGGCTAACAGTCAACTGTTATAAATATCCATGTCTCTTTATTCATATTTACGCCATCAAAATCAACCCGCTGTAGCGCGCATGAGACACACTACGCGACTAATGAAACGAAATTTTAAAGAATGATTAAAAACAAGTAGCGACCTCAAAGATTCGATTTGATCGCAGTAATCATAATATTTACTTTATCTTAATTGTACTGTTTTGTTGGTTAACTTGTTCTTTTTAAATCACTTAGCCTCGTAATAAACTTTTTTTGTCTCCCAAAAGCCCGAATTTGCTTGCGGCTATTTACCTACGCAGTACTTGTTCTTTCTCTCTTTTGTGACGAATAAGCATTAAATTTACAATTTCAATTAAAAGTACCCTGTTAAAAGCCTTTCGAAAGGCAATGGCATTAAATGGGAAAAACAGTATAAAATACACCCATTCAATTTTGCACGTTAAAATCTGTTTGAAAATGTTATTTTATTATTTGTGTAGGCCTCACAATTTTCTGTATATAGTTAGTTACAGAGACTTAAGAACATCGAAAATTGTCATAGCAAATAGCTTGTGCCTGTACGCACAGCACAATGGATATTATACTGGCGACGTCAAGACTGACGCAGTGGTTCAAGCAATGCATTATACTTAGTTTGTAAGGCGTGGTAAAATTTCAGTTACCCGAGTGGCATAGGTGTCGGAGTCCTCGTCGGCCAGTCGGTCGAGTTGGCGATTGAACGAGTTGCGCGACATGTCGCTGAACTTGTTGATTTGCGTGTTGCGCTTTGTTTCACGCTCTAGGGTGCTCTGCCCGGGAAAACGGTCCGACGCGCTGCTCACGGGCTCTAGACTGTTCCAACAAAAACAATAGAATTTTCTAATTTGTTTCCATTACTTTCTTCAATTTACTTGCGGTGTTTCGAGTAAAAAGCTTTACCTATTCGCACTTAGCAAGTGTCTAGTTTTCTCAACAGCGTCCCATGAATCTCTTCTAGCATGATACGATTTTCCTCCGGGATCTCCCGTACCTAAAAAAAACAACTTATTACTTCAAGTCGGATTGCAATCGATAGATTTATTTTCGAATTAGAAAAAAAACCCAGTGTTCAAATATCGCTGACGTACATAAGTAGCGAAGTCAGTAGGGAGATGGCGATCTTTGTGTGGAAACCGGTGTCCGACAGCTGCGCACCGTTCCCAAGTGGCACTCGCGGACAGGGCGCGCAGTGGCTACCGCGGTTGCATAGTTGTTAATTTTGTTCAACTGACCGCAGCCGGGGAAAACGCTTCGCCGTGTCACCACTGGCGGGAAACTCTCGTTTGTTGACATAAGTTTAATTACATTAAAAACTGTTTTCGACTGTAAATAACACTTACTAGGGCTGCCAAGTCTTTTTGTGCGATCCATTTCAAGCGATGATAAAGGGCTGCTTTGATCCAGATTATCTTGTGAGCCGCTGTATGAGCTATACATTTTGTAATTGCTGCGCTTTTCTACTACACGCTTCGTTGTGGTCACTGGGCTGTAGCGTTCTGTGGGACTGCTCACTCTAAGACACAAAACATCTCTATAATGTTAAGTATTATCAAACATGTATTAGATATTTACAATTCTGCTATTATAACATTTTGAAGTGGACTGATTATCTCACCTCATCAATGGGCTCGCCGTACGTCCGATAGGACTCGAGGCCCTGTAAGGGCTAGTCGCTCTATAAGGACTAGAGGACCTGTTGACGTCAAGCCGAGCTCCATTTCCGAGATATTTAGAAGTTATTGGACTCGCTGTTCTGTTTCTTGGACTCTCTGACTCGTATCTCGAGCTATAACTATCTTTACCAACAGGTCTTGATGTAGAGTAAGCTGAATCTGTCACATCATAACCTTTTTCTTTAAGGTCGGGACTAAACGATGACTTATAGTAATCGGGGGAATCGCGTCTTTCTTCACGGCGATCATATGAGCTTGTATTATGTTTCGTTGTACTCTTTTCATAAAGGTTGTAGCTATTGAGCGGGCTTTCTGACCTTATTCGTGTTACTGAAATTAGTAAACGTATTATTATCAAAGCATTGTTTCGTACGAAACATGCGACACGTGAGTTGCTTACCAGGACTGGATATTCTTGCGTACGATGGACTTGCACTGTCCCGCGGTGGCTTTTTGGATCGAGATCCTACTCGGAACATATGTGGCGACCCATGGACGTCATATCCGTTGAAGTAAATGTATAACTGAAAAATAAGTGGGTTATAATTACATAAAAATCTAAGAAATCCATTGATAAAATGTGAAATGTATGAAGATTATTTACCCTATGTTTTCCCGGTGCTTTTGGCATAAAGGTAGCTCGATATTTTGAGGCGGATAGCTTTTCAAGAGCACACATGACGCTTCTTTTGTCATGGACGATATCAAGCTGAAGATCACCTTTCGCTCCGCAGCCGCTGGTGTCCAGCTCAAACGAATGGGGTTTGAGCGGTTCGGCGCCTTCTAAAGCACCCTGGCTCAAGCGGACGCCCGCAGGTTCGAACACATCACATGTGAAAGGGCCTCCCTGTTTTTTTAAATATGCATTCTTACAATATATACGAGATGATATAGGTGTCGGCGGCCGATCGAAAAATCCGCCAGATCACGAAATTCCTAGGCATATCGTGAAATGGCGCCATTTCATGATAAGCCTAAAAGTTGGCCAGGCAAACCACGATGTGCCTGAGAAACAATACGGCAGATCGATTAGAGCAACGCATTCGTCGATATTCCTAGCTCTATACCGGGCACATCGTGATATGCCGAAAAATAGAAAAACTTAGGTACGATGAGCGAAGCGAGCAGTGGTTAGTATTATATTGTGATCACAACGCACGAGCCGAGCGAGCGAAGCGAGCACGCCGTATCTAAGTCTTAAATTGTATACCTACTAATGAGTTTTTGCAGATTTTTTCCAGCCTACGTCTTAAGTAAGTAAGAGCTCTTACTTGACTCTAACAAAAAATGCCACATCGTATTTTGTCAGTAGATTCCTAAAGCAAAAAATGATCAGATCTGAGAAAAAAACTAATATGGTGATATTTTTCAAAAAACATTTTTTTTTGAGATAAGCAACCATTTTTCTATTTTTTTCCAAATTCTTTTTATCTCACTATAGTTTCGGAGTGATAGCGATAGCTCCTACTTCTATGTACTTTTGGCCCTTCGGGCCCAGGCAAACATAACATAACCTAAAAGTACCTATGTTTCTGAGTCGATTAAAATTGGGGGAAAAACGCGATTTTGAAAATAAGCTGCACTAAAAAACCATTGCCGTAAAAAGCATTTGGGAAAAAATGCGTTTAAAATGATTGCTATCAGAAAAAAATCTTTTTCACTTCTCTTGCTCGTAAAGTTCGTGTTTATGCTGGTAAAAGTGAAACATCAAATGTTTCCACTTTTGTTATTTCATCTCCTCGCAATCGAAGTGAAAAGCAGAGTGTAAAACTCGAGCAATAAATAAACCCATTTTTCCCTTGACGTGTCTATCCACCCTCGCCGTACCGGCTCTGGTGGCTATATGAACGTCTCGGGTTAAATGGCTCGTTTTATGCTCTTGTGGTAGGTACAAACTACTATTGTCAAAAATGTCGCCCTCCCAAAAAAACCATACGAAATTTATTCTACTATTTTTATTCTATTACTTTGTCCGTTTGGTTAACCTATACTCATTAAAAACTACAGCTTTCTAGTAATATCATTCTCTAACTAAGTTAAGACGCAAACGAACGGATATTATGCCGAAATTATACTGGTTCCTCACAGGTTTACAAAAAACCCTAAAAAAATTTTTACGCTGAATGTTCAACGCTTTCCTAAATACAGGTATTCTGCTGTGAAAGCTACAAGCTCACTTGAATGTGGTCTCCTTTGTAGGTGATGGCTATGGTCCAGGTGCCAGCCTCGTCGGGCTGGAAAGTGGCGCTAGAGGCGGTGGTGCCCGGCGCAGACGGCGGCGGGTGGCGCGGCGCGAGCGCAACCGCGCGGCCGCTCGGTGAGTGCGCTGTCACGTCTATGTCCTCTCTTCTTGGAGCACCTTGATAAATATAGCAGCATAATGTATACATATTTGCACAGTGATGAGTCTTTAAGCAATATAATGGTTAGTTCGTAGTTCGATTCCTCTCAACTTTGAAACTAATAAATGAATTTATATTCATTGGTATTGTAATGCCTGCCTATATATGTAGGTAGCAGCTGCCATTTTGAGACCATTATTATAAAAGTACTAATCAAACAGTTTATTAATTACAGTTTACATATATAACTTTTCCTTACCTGTAGCGCTTACAAGCACTTCAACGATACTGCCAACAGCGCAAGGCGCCATACCAGGAGGCGGCACTGTCACCAGTCTAGGAAGAACCCTGAAGAAATACCTCCCATCGACTCTAAAAAGTAACAAAAAAGATGTTGAGTTCAGACATCGTTAAAGCATCAAAAACATAAGATAAGATAAATTGCACTAAATAAGTACTTAAGTAACGTAAAGTAATGTTGAAATTCCTATTGGACAAGCTATGAAATTTCGCAGCTTAATTCCGTTCTTAACAGAAGAAAGCTCCAGAACAACTGGAGTGAACTGACGCGATGAATTAAGTAAATAGAATAATTTGGTGGAGAGCATAAAGGCACAAACGACATTGAATTTTTATTCGTGGCCTGCCCCAGGACTCCCACAAATTATAAAATCGTTTGTAAAATATTAAACGCGACCAGCTCCAGCTAGGATCGCCTCCTCAAGACGGAAGCCTTTAACGGTCAGTCAGGTATAGTCAGCAAAAAAAAGCTTGAAATGAAATCATAATCATTAATTTGCTAACAAAAATTTATAAAGTAAGTACGAGTATATACCTTATATCGTCAACGGTGAGCACGATCTCGTGCATACCAGCGTGCTCGGGGACGAACTCTCCTGCACCGCGCGAGTCCATCTGCATTCTTGACTCTTGCTCCAGAGGGTTCACGATGAATACCTTCACGTCTGATATAGATATTTCATTGGAAGTACTCTCCACTTTGATGTACGTCTGTAAATCATGATAAGAAATGATGTGAAAGCCGATATTTAGTTATAGCGATTCTAATATTTTAGTAGATAACTTGCTATAAAGTCCAAAAATCTGATGGTTTGTTCAATCTAAATGCCAACGCTAGCAGTTTTCCTTTCCTACAAATAGGCGCCACTAAAACTCTTTAAAGAGCTGGAACAGTACAATAAACATAAAGTAATATTTAAGAATACCAGAGTTAATTAAAGGGACATTTTGAATTGATACTGACGGGCTCTCCAACGCGGCCTGACGTGGAATCGAGTGCCACCCGTAGCATGTCATGTACGGGCGGGCGTGGGGGTACGTTCCGGAATTGACTTGCCCAAGCCATTACGCCAAGATGTTCTGCGTCATTTTGACTCATATCACGCGCCGACAAAACTGGTTGAACGCCTGAAAAAAGTTTAATATTGTAGGCAAGTGGTGGCGTTTCCCGCTACGAGTACTCAATACATTTAATGGTTTTAGTTATTGCAGAAGTCTTACCAATTTTGACAGCAGCGTCTAAAGCTTGTTGATTATTGTCCTCCCAGCGCGCAGGATCGCGTCTCAGGCGACTCGGTGGCGGGGCAGGGCCTCCCATTGACCGGACCAGTTCGTTTGCGACTCGCCCGTCGTTCCAATCCGTCTGTAAATCAAATTTGAATACATTATTGCAAAAATATAATAAATCTGAGCGAAATAATACTGAACAAATTACATGAATGTTTAATGACTGTAGGTATGTTAATTCTTACCGTAAAATTGGTTATGCCTTTTTCCAGACGCGAATTAACCCAATCTAAGGTCGCCCGGAAACCTGGTGAGTTCGGCTTCATGAAGTACGACAAATAAGTCATGCCAGAGAGCTCGTCTAACCAGGGTGAAGCCAGATATTCTGGTTCTAATACCATGGGTACATTAAACTCGCGGTGTGCCAGCTTCATTGCACGGCGACAGTTTTCAATGGCCTCTTGCCGATCTAAAATAAAAATCAGATTTAAGCTAAGGATGACTTTTTTCATTATTTATCCCCTATAACTGTGAAAATCTGAAACAACCCTGAGCACCAGAACAGTAGACTAGAAATTGAGTAAGGGATTTCTGGCTGCCCGAATGCTTAAGTTATCAAAGTATGAATTAATAAGTAAGAATATTCTTTTTTCATTCTGCGCCCCACATCGGTGTCCCTACGGAAACGACGAGGACCGGCTTGGGCATCACGGTTTTTCCTGCCAGAGAAGTGCGGGTCGTTTCTCAAGACATGCTGCCCTTAATGATATTAACCGTCGGTCTCTTGCTACGGTCAATGTGCCGGCGAAAAAATGTACTCTGTGGCCGGCGATTTTAGAGCCGAGAGGCATATCTAGAAATGACGGCAAGAGACCGGACGGGATGTCTGATTCCGTGGAGTATGGGACGTGTGCTAGTGTGGGATGCAACTTGTGTTGACACACTGGCCCCGTCTCATCTCCACCGAACATCAATAAGGGCAGCCAGCAGCAGCAGAAATGGCAGAAACTGCTAAAACAGGAAAATACAGTGGTATCGGTGCCGAATATGATTTTGTACCTTTTGGCGTCGAGACCCTTGGTCCGTGGGGCCCTGGCGCTCTGAGTCTCTTCAAAAATCTATCACAGAGACTCAGAGATACCACAGGTGACCGAAGAGCTGGCAGTTTCCTCGCTCAACGCATCAGTCTTGCGATCCAGCGGGGAAATGCTGCCAGGATCTTTGGTACCATGCCGCAGGGTCCATTTTTAGATTTATTATAGTTTTAGCTTATTTAATTTTATTGTACCTAATATACCTTTATTTTTTTAGTTGGACCTGTATTGTTCTGGAAATAAAGGCGAATTGTTATAACAACAATAAATGTCACTATACTTACTTAGCTCTCTCCAATGCGGGAAAATACCAGGTTTGCAATGGTCTAGCAGGGCAGAGAGCAACACACCACTGTTCCAGTCTGTTGTCAAGTTGCTGACACGAGTCTCGGGCAATGCCGCTTGCAGCCACGACAACATTAGTTTCCTAAGCAAAAAACAAGAGAAACACAAATGAAATTGCTACAGAAAATACGTCAAAGTTTTAAACGTGGGTCAAACGGTCGCTGAACTAGGATTTTAATGCAAGCGAGCAGTGCTTACACAGGCGTGATGCGCTAATTACTCTTGAATATCATTAAACTGTGCGAATGCCAACCACATTAGTAACACGAGTATTAGTTATGTAAGTCTGCATCTCAATATCAGCAATACAGTTTTAGTGTATTATTTGAAAACTTAAATCCTTTTTCTCAGGAACGGATGTCCAAGTGGTTGATTCCCAACCGGGGCAGATATTTGTATGAATATGCGAATGTTTGTTCTCGGGTCTTGGATGTTTAATATGTATTTAAGTGTGTATTTATCTATATAAGTATGTTTGCAGTGTGTGCAGACACAGAGCGGCTTAAATTTATTGAGTAAGTACTAAAATTTTGGTTAACTTACCTTGGCGGGAATTTACTACGGCCTATTTGGTAACGAACAATAAGTGACCAAATAAGCCCTAAAATGAGTTTTAAATTTCCATTCACGATGTCCACATTTCCTGGAACAAAAACAAAACAAATTTGAGAGGCTTTCTACGATGGATCCACTTCGCCATTCAGTAGGTAGGTAGGTACCTACCTACATATTATACGAGATATGCTGTAACAAGCTTTTAATGCTTTTGTTTAGTTTACTTATTAGGATAACAGATCTGCCTGCTTAAGAAGCGGCAATTGGTACCAACCTATATTAACTAATTTAACGCCGTCATCCTCGATAGCTTGCAGTGCAGTAGTGACGTTGTCGAGTTTGTGGTGCTGGTTAGAAGGGTTGGGGCTCCAGCCCTTCAGGCGTCGTCCTTGCAGCGCCTCCACTAGCGCACACAGAACTGTGCCATCGCGTAGATCTTCTACTAAGTCTACTACCTGAACAGATTGTAGATTATTGACATAGAGAGCCACAAAAAAATTTAAACTATTTAAAATGGTACTACCTATTGGTAAATAGTCTTATCCCGGGCTTTTGGAGGCGAAACATGGATCTAAAGCATCTCTGGGAAAACGCATTATTCCAATTTAACAAATTTCGATTAAGAAAGCTAAGTACCAAGTTATTATTTAGTACGGTTTCATTTGCCAACCAGATTATAATGAACGACTCAAACGAACGAATCAAACTCTGTAATACGAGCAAAAAAATTAAACATAAATCGTCCTCGTCAAACTGAATAACATTAGTTCAGCGACTTTTAAAAATAATGGAGTCTTTGAATATTCCTTTTTTCATTCAAATTAAATAATGCTATCAATGTACGCCATCCTAGAACACAACTGACGTCGCCTGTTATCACGGTACAAACATCAAGCATTTTGCTTTACATTGTTGCTTCGAATAAACTTAAAAGTGTAATAAAAATTAAAAAACTAATTATTTTTAAAAGTCGCTGAACTAATGTTGTTCAGTTTAAGGAGTATAATCTTTGTTTTAATTATTTGCTCATATTACAGGCCACACCCGGTATAATTTAAATTAGTTATAGAGTTACTATGTGAAGGGTCCACGGAAAGAACGTATCTAGTCAACTAAGCAACTTTTTGAGTTATAGCGATTTGAAAGTTAGTCCATGGTTACCATTTATTTAAAAGATAGATTTAGCGATTCAGCGGGGCAATGCGGCAAGTATTTATGGTACGTTTGGGTCTGGATTGCATCGGTCCGGGGATTGCTTTGGGGTTTAGGTTAAGTTAGGCTAGACTAATGACGAAGCATGTTGCGGATCTACAATTTGTTTTTTTGACGAAGCCTGTTGCGGATATTGTTTTGTTTTTTTAATTAATTGTCACTTATTTGTAGGTATATTGTTCCCAAGACTTATGTAAAATTTGTTATTAATTTTTATAAAGATAAAAAAAAAGATTTTATATTGTTTTCAGATTATTTAATTCAGCGGTAAGTCATAGTACTTTGTGAGCTCTACATTTTGAGATTAAAATCTCAATATAAAAAAAGGTGACTAGGCATGTTCTTTCCGTGGACCCTTCATGTGATTTTTGCTAAATTTCAAACTGGGAAAGTAGTGATCGACCCGGACCGGAATACGTTTACAGGCGACAAGGTAAATATCTATAACGATAGTTAAGTATATAAATTGTATATTCTTTTAATTTTAAATAAATAATCGTGTAACTTCGCGACTGAAATATTATGTTAGTTCTGTAGAATATGTTTTGAGATTTAGACTATTTAGCCTTACAAGAGGTAAGTACCTAGGTACTGCCACCCAACAGAGAGGCACTGCTAAGTACCTACTACCTCGCGATTATGTTCGTTTTTTTAGAGTCAACTACTTCTTTCGAGCGTACGCCACATTTCACCTCCTCCGCACCAATTTAGGAACCGCATTACTTATCTGTTTTAATGGACTACACACCTTTATGTCCATAGGTTTGAGCGTTTCGTTGACCCAGTTTTTAAAGGTGTTCGCTTGAATTTCCACCCAAAGGTCTTCATGGCCTTTTATGGGCATGCCTTTGGCGGCGGTGCCTTCGGGGCTGCGCGCGGCCAGGCCGGCCTGCGTGATGCGGCCGGCCGCGCCTTCGGCTGAGTGCGCGCGCACACCTTGATGCGACACTCGCGCGCTCTCCATCTTGAACTAGCTGGTTCTACTTAACTATGGTCTTTGGTACGTGTCGATGTCATCTGAAATAAAACAGTTATTTTACAGTATATGGGTTACAGCTAAAATAAAGGGTGCTTTTCGTACGTACGTAATATATGCCTATTTTTCATTTCAAAAGAAAGACTTTGTATACCTATTCGATTCTATCTTTAAGATGTTTGAGTAGTACTTACATATAAGTACTAATTCAGCATTATGTATGTCCTTGCAACAGTCTAAGTCTAGGAGAAGTGAAACTAGGCGACTTGAAATTACAGA
This sequence comes from Choristoneura fumiferana, assembly GCF_025370935.1. Lineage (NCBI taxonomy): Eukaryota > Metazoa > Arthropoda > Insecta > Lepidoptera > Tortricidae > Choristoneura > Choristoneura fumiferana. The sequence goes on from NC_133472.1 coordinate 14,797,018, forward strand.
TATTTTTAGATCCTTTAGTGCGAGTATATTTCGAATACCTACATACATGAACCGAGACGAAAGTGTGCGAAGAACCATTAATTACTAGCAACAAAAAATATGTAAACTGTTAGTATGAAAATTAAACTAAGTAAAATTAAGCAAGTTCCAATGCACGGCATGTTAACACTAAAATACGGTTGCAGCAGGCACCGCCTCAGAAGTAACACGTGCTTCGTGATTGCCATCTATGTCACCAACACCAGCCTTTAAGAGTTTTCAACAGATTGATGGTGCATTGTCACCTGAACTTTGATTGATGACACTTTCCGACCAATTTTGCGGGAGCTCAGATTTCGTAGTATACTCGATGCTCTAGTGCCAACTACTGAGCGGCTGAAGTGGGTTATATTCTCGGCGCACGAAAAATTGAATACGTGTTTGCGAAACGCTGCGTCAATTATCAACAATAATTAATTACTTGTGTTGTGATGTAGAGGTCGCAGTAATAATGGTTTTAGCCGGGCTATGTAGGTAGGTACCGAATAGTTGACACAAGTCTGATCTAATTACTAGACTAATCTAGCTAAATAAAGTCACTGGGTGTGATGGAGCGAGCGAAGGAAGCGAGGTCGATGAGACTGAGCGAACTCAACGCTGTATGTTCTTACTGTCGATGTCGGTTTCAGTTGGTCTACCTATTTAACTTGATTAGTCTAATAATAAAGTTGACTACTGGGATAGTTCTGTTATACCTATTCATAGTAAGATAATAGGGTAACTTTCACATAGTTAGCTATGTTACGGTATGTACAAAACTATATACCAAGATACCAAGGGATACAATTATTATATCCCGGCTTCGACCATAGTGGATGATTCATTTGTAGCGAATTTCATTGTGTTGATTCGACAAAGGTTGTCATTTGTTCTCTAAAGTTTGAATGTCTGCAATGTAGGTTACGTTTTATAATGTTGTTTTAAATATGACATGGAAAAAGGTAAGTAGGGTAAGAATGCGTGTTGCATTAAAGCAGCACGTGAGGTCTCATCGTCATCTCTGCGACATGCTAATGAGCAGCGTGTCGCGAGCGCGGGCGCTACGGACGCTGCAATTACGACTGTCAGTGTTATTGTGTACATAGGTATACTTATTGCACTAATTAGGTTTCCAGCCTTGATGGCAAATTGCATATAACTTTACAGCAATAAAATAATGAAAATGTCAAAGCAATGAAATCAAACATAAAATTAAAATTTACTTCACAAAACAAGCTCTCGTACAAAACAAGGTACAAAAAAATAAAAAGCATAATATGCATTATATTATAATGTCAACATAAAATTTCACTGTACTGACTTGTCTAAAATAAGTTTTTTTAGTGTGCGTCCAAATGTCTCATCCGAACATTCATTTTTTAAGTCCGCGGATAGCCTTTCATAAAGCCTAGGGCCAAAGAGGCGCGGGTTTTTATCAAGCAGCGCCATATATACCATATCGTAAGACTATATGACTTTTTAGTTTTTAAAATTCTGTGGTGGTAACTTGTCTCGGTTCATGTCTTGATCCGGGGTAGGTATACACAGATACAGTATTACCTACTCGGTCAAACCTCCAGATAAATATGCTTCGTGTAAATATCAAAAACAAGTGTGGGCAGAGCCTTGTTTGAATAAGTTGGTGCTATATTAAATGTAGATGTTCTAATTGAACGTAGATCGTGGGTTGTCGGTTGGCAGCTACTTACCACAGCTGATGCTGGTATAGCGTCACCACTATTTTAGTAGAGCTACTTGGCATTATGTCACAGTCAACAGTACAGCCTTATGTAATCAGAATCGAGTTCTTCTTGGTAAATAGCTACGCTACGTGAAAAATTGCTTATCGATTTCATCCTAAATTGACAATTATCCAGCCTTTGACTATATAAATATCCAGCCAGTAAGAAGAGACTTGTCTTGTTGACGCATTCATAGGTTCTGTTAGATCATCTGCAATTTTAGTTAGCATACATGTTTAGTAACTTTGACTGCCTGTTTATAACTAAACCGGTCGATTCTCAGGTTACGTGCTGTTATTAACTTATTAAAAAGCATTCTGATATAGTTGTTAAATAAAAACTTAATTTTTGAGTGAGTAAAAACGTTGACATCAATTTTACCGATTGTATGTATGTAAACTCTTTATTGCACATAAAATAAAAATACGAATACACAGAGAGGAGAACAAAGGCGAGCTTATTCCTAAAAAGGTATCTCTTCCAGCTAACCTAATTAAGAGAAGACAATTTATTATATAGAGGATAAGCAGACAGTTGCGGGGATTGTCATCGTGGATATTATAATATATTTTCTCTATTAACATATCGAGATTGTGGTTGCGTGTTCATACTTGAACTACTTAAATACATACAGGTCTCACATTTACATTTCAATTTGAATTTGTTTTTCGTATACAAGCTTTTATTTAACTTGCTTGCCCCGTTAGTATGGGTCAAATCTAGGAAGTGAATTTAACCCACTTCCCACCGGAGGTCATGCAATCCTTTCAGACTTGAAATTTGGTACCTAAAGTTGGATGGCAACAAGTACAGTCAGCGAAAACAGCTAGTAAAAATATATTAATTCCATTCTTTAAACGGTTACTAATATAAAAATTTAACATACAAATTAAAGTATCATGATCCACACAATCAAAAGCTTTTGAAAGGTCGCAGATATTATTATAAGTAGGTAAGTAGTATTATTATAAGTAGGTAGGTAGGCACCTACCTGCTTACACTATAAATTTTATTTCATGTTATTTTGTTCATTCCATTTAGCCAATTTAAATCTAAACTGCTCTGCACCACATATTTCCCTGAAATGTTTATATTCACCTATGCATCACTCAAAATATACGTTTGATATATATTTTTTTAAGACAGTAAAAACAGTAGAGATATATTTTCAATAAAATGCTCGGCTCTTGACTACTTACGTATAAATGTCATAAGTGAACGTGTCTACATCAAACATTTTGTCTTCACTACTTTAAAAAAAACTTCTTATCACAAAATCAAAGGTAATTTATGTGACGTTTCAGATTATACGTATTAATTATTGTGCGCTAAATGCGGAGGACTTTATTTCCGTCACTTCAACTGTCAAGAAGTAAGTAAGTTAAGTACTAGTACTACATGTTGGTTTATTCAATGAAATAATTCGAGTGCGGAACGGATGAGAAATGCTCGTGGGCTAGCTCGTGGGTCGTGCTCGTAGTGGTATTGAGCGATGGCGATAATGAGGAGCTAGCCTCCCACGTCGCTATTGATTTGAATAAACTTATAGCAAGCTCGCGGAATGTTATGTGTTATAGTGATCATTGCCGTACTGCAACAACAATATGCGCAATGGACGCTGATGTTGTTGAGCGAATGTGCTTGAACATATCTCATTATCTTAACAATGTATTTAACACTTACGTAAGTAGTTCTAGCTGAAAATAAAAATCGTACCTTGCCCTTTCTTCAGTAAAAAAGGAAAAGGCGTTTTCAAACTTGGTAGGTACCTAGTATTATGGTACCGGATTATAGAATATATAACATTTGAATATGTGGACTACAAAAAAATCTACATTCTTGGCTATGGTATTCTTTACGAACTATTTAACGAACAGATACATGCGATTCTTTTTACTAGTATTATGGGCTTGCAAAACACTAACGTCAACCACAGGGTTTATTTTTAGTAAGAGGTCAGGGGTATTAATTTGTTTGACCATCACATTTCATCATTTTGAATTTTCGTCTCGCCGCGCAAGTAAGTACGCAAGTAAGTACGCACGTGAGGTACCCTATCCCCTTATTAATAAAATAAACATTGTTGATCTGTTACAGCAACATCAATGTTTTGGATGTGTCTGCAATGACAAATATACACACAGAAACAATATACGTATGCCTAGTTAAGGTGAGCCAAAAAAGCTTTAAGATATTTAAGAAGGCCTATAAATATACCTAGTACCTATTTGTAGTGGCCGTAAGTGTACTTACCAATTCTTAGAATAAAATACCTTGTAAAAATATTTTATGCTAGCATAAAAACACAATAGGCAAACATGGTTCATTACTTTATACTCATTTCATTATGAAGACGAGTTGTATGAGTCAAGCGTAGCTAATAGGGTATGGGAACACAAATAACAGAGTTGTATGTGGATCTAGTCACAGAATAAGTAATAGTACAAGATCTAGTGTACTTTGACGGCACAGATAGTAGGTGCTACTAAAGTTAAACAATTGACTCTGGAAATATTAGGTACTCCGCTTCTATTTTACGGTACAAAATTATATTGTCGCAGGAAATACTGGTTCGCTGCACAAACATACACATCAGCAGAACCTAGGGATTGATAAATTTATTGTATTATTATATTTTTAACAAGCTGCTGATTAACAACATGCTTCGAGCTCCGCCGGCTCCGATAGCGTGCGGAGATAGCCATCCGTGTAGAAACAATCCAACTGCACCTGCAGGCGGGCGAGTTGCGCGCGTGCTGCCTGACCAACTATATCATATATATGCCAGCTAACATTATTATTATATATCATATAATAATAATGTTAGCTGGCATAGTATAAAAAAGCAACATAGGTTGTCCTTATCTTCATTAGGTGTAATATTATTATATTCATACTAATATTATAAATGCGAAAGTGTGTGAGTTTGTGTGTATGTTAGTTCGTCTTTCACGTAGAACCGGAGCAACGGATCGACGTGTTTTTTGGCATAGACACTGATGTATTGGCATAGAGATAGTTTATAGGCCAGAGAGTGACATAGGCTACTTTTATCCCTGAAAAACAGCGCGCGATAACCGAATTCCACGCGGGCGAAGCCGCTGGCAAAAGCTAGTAGTACTTATAAAGTAAAGTTACTTCCCGCCGTCTGTCTGTCTGTATGTAACTACGTATGTATGTATGCGTTGACAACTTTTAAACTACGCAATGGATTCTAATAGGGTTTTCACCATTACCATACACATTTAATCGCGAAAGGTTTATGCGTCAAGTTTTTCTTAATTTCCGTTAACTTCGACAGATGAGACTCAGTTCATTAAATTAAATTCAATTCAATTTATTGTAAAGAAAGAGAAAGAGACACCCGCATGACTGCCACATAGTTAATTGATAATTATTTTACACAGATAAAAAAATATTTTTTAGGTGAACATTTTTTTATTGTTTGGTGATTCAGTTTTAATGACGCTTTTATTATTATGAAACACAATATAATTATTTGATGATCAATATTATTTCGAAATCATTTTTAATTAATGTTTAGGTAGTCGTGTTAATATTATTTGGAACAAATATTATTTATTAGGTGACCAAAAATGCGATTATTAGGTGATCGATAAAATCATACCCATATCGAAATAACTAAAAAAAATATGAGGGATAGTTCAACCTAAAAGTATTTGTGATTAGTCTCATAGATTATCCTCTAAATAGAAACCAACAAATTCTATGTATGGTCAGTATGTTATACTAATTATTCAGGTGTACAGTACATAGGTGTTCAATAATTGCACTCTACGATTAAGTCTCACTAAACCCTTAAATTTCAGGCGTACACACTATTGCTTACAAAATATAATCGAAAAAAAAAGTAAACAATGAAAAATTACAAATGTCAGCAATGAGATTAAATTAAATATCACAATAAAATTAAAAACTACTTTTACTGTTTTACTCGGTGAAAAATTGTGAGTTTCGATCGGCTGTTAAGTTGTTTAGCATCTCGTGCCTTGATACCATTGGCTATGCTCGAGATTTTACTCACTTTGCTCGTAAGTTCCATCCTAAAATCCTTCACTTCTCGGAATTTAATACCTATGAGCACTCACACTAAACAGTAACTTTCCACCCTTGCATAGCAAATGACTATTACCTACTCTTATTAAACTAATTTTCTGTGCGATTCTTTCCTATTACTTACGTAAATATATTGGTTATTCGTGGTAAGGTGAGGTAAATAGTTAGGTACGTTATTAACGTTTGGTTTAGTTTCTAGATTGACTTTGATTTTTGATTTTTAAATTAATTATTTAATGTAACTGTCACATTGTGTAAAATTTAAACCCTAAAAATATGCTTCACAGCTATGAAACAGTGTTTCTGTAAAGGTATCAAGAATTTTCCGCCCATGCGGAAACTCACTGAACGCAGTGACAGGCGTAGGAGAGAAATTGAAAAGCATTCGAGAGAAACATTAAATGTTTACAGTCCATTGGTTACTATTTCAGAATCATTACTTTAGGTGTAAGTCTTCTGGAATAAAAACTAATACTTAGGTATGATTTCATTATTTCTCATATAAGTGAAGGTAATATTTTTTGTGGAAAGTTATTTAATGTGTGAACGTCAAAAGCACAAAAGTTAGCTTAATGGACGCAGGGCGTGCACTTGTTCGAGCTTAGTCTAGCGAAAGGTGCCACTGTCATCCATTATTTAATTAAATACGTGTTATAATCGTATTTCTATATTCAATTAGAGTCATTCACGATGACGCGTGCCGTGGTTCTTATTACAATGTTATTAATGTCTGATTTTGACAAAATCACGCGTCTTCGTGGATGGCACTAGGTATAGCAGCAGTTCCGGTGGTTCAGGGGAAATCAATTTTATCATATAAGGAAGTATTTCATTATGTGTTACCAAACATTGCTTTGTCATCTGGAACTTTTTTCTATTCTTGCCTTAATGCGCTACTTAAGTGAAAGTTAAGGCGCATAAATACTGTATGCTTGTGAATTTGTGTGTTTATGTTTGTCTTGCTTTGGGTAAGTAAGTAAGGTAAATGTCCCAGTGCTTGAAGTTGCTCTTACCGGATGGCCAAGTGGTTAGAGAACCTGACTACGAAACTTTAAGGTCCCGGGTTCGATTCCCGGCCGGGGCAGATATTTGCATGAATAATGCTAATGTTTGTTCTCGGGTCTTGAATGTTTAATATGGATTTAAGTTTGTATTTAAAGAGTGCTGTCTTCGCCAACAAACTGCTCAGCAGTTTGGCGAAAATATTTTTAAGTTGTTATTTTTGTAAAATGTGATTAATAAATAAAATAAAAAAAATTACATCAATATGGTTTAAACGTTTGCTGATTTGGAATAAGTACCCAGAGCGCTTGAATTTAAATTTCCAAGGAATAAAATTGCGTGAGATAACTGATTATGACCGAGAAGAGGTAGAACCGAAACCTTGAGTTGGGTGTTGGTGGCCAAAAAATGAAAAAAAAACATTATTTATTATATTGTATGTAACGGAAAAAATAACAACGATTATTTGTTACTTAACAAACAAGTTTTATGTACTTAACTGTCTTACCTACTTGGTAGTTCCTTGGTAGGTACCTAAACATATTAGCTCACGAAAAAAATATTCCCCAATGGGATCACTATAAAAGTATATTGGTATCAAATCATCCAAGAGTTCACTTTTGTTGAACATAGGTACCTAACTAACCATTTCACGTAAGTACTTAGTTCCAGTTTACTAATCTGTTTAATATAGCTTGCGCCAATATTTTAAGGATGATAATATTCTCTAGACGGATATAAATTGCTTTTATGCTCGTGAAAGCACGAGTAGGTATCTAATGAATGCACTTTTCACACGAAACGAGAAAATTCACAACAGCGGGTCTCATTGGGGATTGTGAAGGTACGTACCTACCTACACACTTATCCATACCAATTATAATGTAATCTTTTATATTTTTTAATATATAAAAATGAATCCCTATTTCTAGACCGATTTCGCTAATTCTTTTTTTGTTGTGTTTGCTATTCTCAGGAGAAGGTTCTTATATAAGAAGATTTAGAAAATTAAACAAAAACTACACCGGGGGCAAAGCCACGGGCACCAGCTAGTCATTTAGAAAATAAACACAATGGAATTTATTCTAAAAATATATTACAACTCGTTTAAAAGTGTGTATCAATATTTTTTTAAAGAAAATAAAACTTGGTCATATACGAGTATTGTGTCAAAGTAGAAAAGTAGGTACAACATTTAAAGTAGAGTCAATAAATGAAGTAAAAAAAATGACAGCAATATTAATTTGGTTTGGTCATTATGAATCTGCATCAGTTTAGTGGCTATTCAGTAGCTCAAAAACAGAATTTGAGAAATCTATATTAAAGCAAAAACTATGCAGTTTTTCAAAATAAGCGCGGTAAAGTTAACTTAACCTTAAGACACGTGCGTTGTGGGTGGAGTGCGAACTTGTCATAGAGTGATGTCATTGATCATTACCTCAGCGTTTTTTAATTATGATCCACTTCCGTCAGTCCTCAGAAAGCCTGTCTGGATTAAGGATAAAGTGATTCTGCGATATAGGTACTGAAGTTATGCAAGATACGAGTCGCTCGCTCGATGTTAGTCGTTGATTCATAGATTCCATTCTGAACTGTTGATCGTTGACTTTGTCAGGTTCCTATACTTGAAAAATGCTTAGTTGTACATATATTTACTATTTATATTACAAAAGGTATACTAATTGTGTATAATCATATTGAATAATGTCCTTGGTGTCTTGGTGGATTAATAGTAGTATAGAACGATGCTGGACTCAGAATTACGTTGTTTACCTCGTTTATTTATTTCCATGGCTTAATCACTCTTTATATCTTGGTCACTTCACTCAGATTCACTTCTTATTCGTGTTTTTGCTAAGTATTTATATTACTAATAGTTCGTAATGTTTGGTAGATTGTGTTATGACCAGTGAACATAATCATTCACGGTGGGCGCGGACGAGGCACTGCTTGCGCTCGCGGCGCGGCGGCGGAGGCAGCAGGTTGCGCGGGAGTGCCGCCCCCCTCCGCGTGAGCAAGGCTGCCCCAGCGCCGGCACGCCGAGCCATTCCAACTGTAACGACCAACTGTCCATTTAAGTCTTTGGACATGGTTGATGGTCACACGACCATATGGTATCTTACACCATACGTAATCGTAGTGAGACATTTACGTAAGACAAACAATCATATGGTATAGAATTATAGAATAAAATAGAACCAAGGTATAATAACTTTAATTAAATAGTTTACAATTAGCTAAGCTTTTCTGAGAGGGAATTCTGCCAGCATTTTCGGAACCTTGGCTAAGGGGGCTCTTTGAAATCATTTGCTTTAAATATTTACGTACGCATGTATGAAAACTCTTTATTATACAAAAAAATAAGAAACAAACGTTGAGATACTTGAACAAAGACGGACTTATCCCTTTAAGGGATCTCTATTTGTCAACCTTTACTTATGTACTTATTTATAGCATACTATAAATACTTATTATGTATTTATTTATGTACTTTAGGAATAATTATATATGAATATTTAGTGATAGTTCAATGGATTTGTATTCTGGTAAGGAGATAATTAAGTCATAAATAGTATTTTTGTATCACAATAAGACGAGAGATAACGCTTAACGCTATTTTGATTGAAACTTAAGAACCAACATCTTACAATATATATATATATATATATATATATATAAGTGAATAAGTAAGTTAATTAGATACTAACACCGTCATCAACGACTTGAAAATCGAAAAAAAGAACTTAACTTTTTTTGTGACACTGATCAATTAAATTACGTCAGATTTGAGCTTTGAGCTATGGAGAAATGGCAGTAGCCAAGGTTGTCCAGAGTGTTGTGCACCACACAAAATATTAGGTCAGCTTTGAGCTATGGAGCAATGGCAGTAGCCAAGGTTGTCCAGAGTGTTGTGCACCACACAAAATATTAGGTCAGCTTTGAGCTATGGAAATATGGCAGTAGCCCAGGTTGTCCAGAGTGTTGTGCACCACACAAAATATTAGGTCAGCTTTGAGCTATGGAGCAATGGCAGTAGCCAAGGTTGTCCAGAGTGTTGTGCACCACACAAAATATTAGGTCAGCTTTGAGCTATGGAGAATGGATGGCAGTAGCCAAGGTTGTCCAGAGTGTTGTGCACCACACAAAATATTAGGTCAGCTTTGAGCTATGGTCCAGTTGTCCAGAGTGTGCACCACACAAAATATTAGGTCAGCTTTGAGCTATGGAGAAATGGCAGTAGCCAAGGTTGTCCAGAGTGTTGTGCACCACACAAAATATTAGGTCAGCTTTGAGCTATGGAGAAATGGCAGTAGCCAAGGTTGTCCAGAGTGTTGTGCACCACACATATTAGGTCAGCTTTGAGCTATGAAGAAATGGCAGTAGCCAAGGTTGTCCAGAGTGTTGTGCACCACACAAAATATTAGGTCAGCTTTGAGCTATGGAGCAATGGCAGTAGCCAAGGTTGTCCAGAGTGTTGTGCACCACACAAAATATTAGGTCAGCTTTGAGCTATGGAGAAATGGCAGTAGCCAAGGTTGCCCAGAGTGTTGTGCACCACACAAAATATTTGAGTTACCTAAGGTTATCTTATTTTATTTAAGTGCTTACTGCCGGTCCATCAAACAATGACTATAGTTTTCCTTACCAACAATAACTTATAGTGGCAGATTTAACCATCTGTCAAAATCTAACTGTTAGTGAGGAAATCTACGTGGATCGGTTATTTGTTATTATTTCTTTGGTACGGTCTTTAATTTGTTATTCACTTTCATGCTAGTTGATTTACTTTAGCTTTCGATTCTATGAAATCCAAATCGAATGGAAGTCCACACAGCTCACATACAATTAGATAAAGAGCTCAGTTCTATAATACATTAATAATCTTACTGGGAAAATATGAATTTATCTAGTCCCAAACTATATGTCTAGAAAACGGATAAATATACTTAAGTAAATAAGTGCTTACATACTTACTCAAATTCTTATTAAACATCCAAGGTCCGGGAAAAACACTATACGAACATTTTTCAGACACAGATAATGTGCTAATGATAATAGATAATGATATAATCTACTTCTCTATCTATCTATATTATAAAAGGCAAAAGTGATTGACTGATGTATCAACGCACAGCCCAAACCACTGGACCTTGAGACTTGAAATATGCTCGTTTCCAACGTCAAATCGTGGTCACGTGACATTTAGTGATAAAGCTGAAAATGTTGAGCTTTATCACTGGACAAAAAACCTCTTCAATTTTGGCAAAACAATGTTAATTTTTATCTCATTCACTCAAATTTCTTTTATTTGTACCACTGCCACGACTGCTACTAAATTACATTAAGAAATCAGCTTTCAAGACCAAGACCATTCCTGCAAGAACCCATCTTGTCGCTGCTGCTCGACGCGGCGACTTGACGCTACTTTTTTGAGTCGTGGGTAATTCAAAATCACCTTCAAAATGGGGTCACGTAAACAGATTTATCGCTGCAAACGAGCGATTAGCAACTGCATATGGGACCCTTAAGTACTAAAATTGATCATATTGACAGTGTGAACATTTTCCCTCCAGTAGGTGCGTTCTGAATTTGACCTCATATTCTATCTACCTATTTGTCGTTATTTTTTGTGAATAAAGACGAAAAAACGTACTTATTAGTGAAAGATTTCTATCTCGAGGGAATTTTGCATTTTACGGAGAAAAAAGTAGGTTCTATTAGTGAATGTTTTTTTTAATCCATCTACTAAAGTATTATATAATGTATTGTATTGTATGCATTGACCGCGGACCGAATTCGTAACGTGCGGGACACGGGAACTTTTTATAATATATTCTCCACTAAGCTATATCGTTGTCACATTTACTTTACGTAGTGGTCTCTGTCTAAGCATTTTTAGGGTTCCGGAGCCAAAATGGCAAAAACGGAACCCTTATAGTTTCGCCATTTCTGTCTGTCTGTCTGTCTGTCCATCCGTCCGCGGCTTTGCTCACAGACTATCAATGTTAGAAAACTGTAATTTTTTGTAAACACTGCCCTATAGTGTGAGGTATCGTAGGATAGGTCTTTTAAAACCGTTATTTTTCGATTCAGCGATTTGTTTGCGAAATATTCAACTTTAAATTGCAAATTGCGTCCCCCCCCCCTCTAAAATCCAAACCGGTAGGAGGAAAAATTTGAAAAATTCAGTATGGTAGTAAGTATATCAAACTTTCAAGGAAAACTATAACGGTTAAGTTTGCTTGAGAATTATTAGTAGTTTAAGAGTAAATAGCAACCTAAGGTATAAAATATACCTAAACTACGGAAGATTCCTATTTCGGGCGTGTCCGACACGCTCTTGGCCGGTTTTTTAATTATCCAATTATATAGCATGCACGTAGCCGTAGGAAGACGGTTCTTACTGCACTGAACCCAAAAAATAACTTTCGATATAAATAGGTACCTGCCACGTATGACAACTGTAACATGGCAAGTGAAATAAGTCTAAACACATTAGACATCTGCTTCTTCATACAGACTCGCACAAAATTTATTATTGTTTGCTGTACCATTTGAACGAAGGTAGAGAAAATGTTTTGATAATTTATGTGGGTATAAATTATTAATATGCAGCCTTCCTCGAGCGCATGTTGCTTGCTATCTGTGAAAGAGTTAAATTGGATTCAAGGGTCACAGAAGGTTTAATTTCATGCGGGTTTTGTCGACGAAACTTTCATGGTGAAGTAATTTGCCGCTTTTCAGTTCTTTGGAAATACGAGAACTAACTGTAAAACAAAACTGTGAGAGACAATTCTGGGTCGGCTCAAAAAGTTTAATGAGTGCATGAGTGGATATTATTAATAGGTCATAGTGTGAAGTGTCTCTGATGTTTAGACGCAGGTAGCGGCACGCATGCCGTGAAGCGCCTCTGGACGCCCTATCTTGTGAATAAATTTGAATGGATGAGCAGAGGCCTCGACGACATTTGGCCCACGGGCCGCAGGTGCTGCCTTATGCCAATTTTGTTTCCTTTCGAGAACAGTAAAAGCTTATTCTACCAAATTCGTTTAATGGATGCTTAATAATAGTTATTTATGCAACAAGAGAGCAAAGTTGTTTTTTGTTGCGAGTGTTGATTTTGAATCCCGAGTAAGCGAAGGGTTCTATAAATGAATCACTAGCGTAGCGAGTGATTCTAGGTTAGAATCATGAGATCAGCGAGGGATTCAAACATACGAGATACAAAAAAACATTGGTCTTGTGTCACACATACAATTTTTCACCGCAGCAGCGAGAACATAATTTAAATGTAACTTATAAATAAAACCACATATGTACCTACCTGTTTACAAAACATACACAATTTTAAATATAATCCGATTATTAAGAAACAAATAATAAGAATCACATTTTAAAACCTTTACTCAAAAATTATACGTACAATCGCGATAACATCTTTAAGAATGCCAACATTTTCAAAAGTGGTAAGTGGAGAGGTTTTGATTTCGGAACGAAAAATTGACCAATAGATACAATAAAAATCTCATACTCAACATGCATTGTAATTTGAACTTAGAAGTACTTGTAAAATTGTTATAAATGTGGTGAAATATTATTGTGTGGAATTCAAATTGTGCAGAATTGCGAACAGGAAGAATCGCTACTGTACACAAATAATGACTGTGCACAATGGCGAATGTGGTGAAATATTATTGTGTGGAATTCAGATGGTGCAGAATTGCGAACAGGTAGAATCGATATTGGCTTGAACAACATTGTATGACGTAGGCATCCGATAAGAAAGGATTTTCCGAAATTCTACTCCTAAGGCGGTAAAAAAGGGGGGCGAAGTTTGTATGGGACAGCGTGATTCCTTGGTCTACTCTATCTACTTCAAATCTTGCATAAACATTCTTTAACAGAATTGATGGAAGACGTGTTTCGTATTTTATTGAAATTCAGCCCCTAAAGGAGTTAAAAAGGGGTAGAGAGTTATTTTGGGGTTGATTTGCTTCGAAATTGATATTTATTGCTTTTGATTTAAATTACACTTTATTTTGATATAATACTTATGTTTGAAAACGCAATCCGATTTTGTTCAAAAAAGGGTTGAACTCACATAAAAGCTTGGTGCAATGCAAATAAAAGTCTTGAAAGTCACCGTACTTACTATATTAATCGTAGTACCGCATTTGAAGGTTTCTAAGCTTTAGAGAGGTCATAATACACTTTTAGGATACGGCCTCATAGGGACGTAGAGTTCGAAATCTAAACTAATAAAACTAGGGACTGGACATTTGGCAAACTGATATAAATCTGATAATAATCCAATCATTTGGCAGTGACATCTTGCTCATCCTGACCAGGATCGTCTCTGTAGAAGGAGACTCCTCAAAAGTTAATGGCACACACAAAAAAATATACACAATTGTTTAATTTCAATGACAATGCGTTTTTATAATACACACCACTTAATGCTGCAGCCATGGCCGTCTGCTAACAACAGAACCCTCAAAGATACGAAATTTTACATGTAGGTACGTTCAGTTTTGATGCATGTGTACCTACACATGACTTGATGAGAGATTAAAATATGTAGCTAAAAAGATGAAATAAACTAAATTAAAAAAGTTTTCGAAAACAAGCTATTACTTAAGTTGTAAAGACAGGTACACTATCCCTGACTGACATAGACTACTTTTTCTCCGAAAAAATCCAAAATTTCAGCGGATAAAAATAAGTGAATACAAATGAAGGGCTGATTTTCAAAATTATTTCAAAGATACAATGCCTCTCATTGACAATTAAGAATGTTAAAATAGAACAAAATAGTAGTAATTCAAGTCTCGCAGAAACTTTACAATTTCTAGGGATTAAAGTAGAAAAACAGTGTAGCTTTCTGTTAGTGAAAGTTTTTTTGTAAATCGAACTAAAGAGTTACATCTATACGCGGGAACTTTACGATTTCCCTAGATAAAAGAAGCCTGTGTACAGAATTCACTTATTCTTATCCCGAGGGAATAATCCTTTGTTGTGAACGAAGTCGCGGACAAAAGAAACGCGTTCGTTTTCCAAAAATCCACATTCCGTTCAAAAGTTGGCCTATGTCCAGCAGTGGACGTCTTTCGGCTGACATGATTGTACGAATATGATTCGAACGAATTCGTTGGTACGAATATGATTAATTATGTTGGTTGATTTTTGAATTACAAAATTTGTACCATCTGTCTGAATCTAAAAAAAACGTCTGCCTGTACTTGCATTTCCATATAATTCTCCGAAAAATCAATCAAAACACGAAAAAAAGGATCGCAGAAAGTAAATGTATGTTACTCCAAATTTAACGCGAGCGAAGCCGCGGGAAAAAGCTAGTAATTCGATAAAACGATAATATGAAAAAAATTACAAACGAAATTCTAATAAAATGTAGGTACTTTGTTAAACAACAAACAACCCACTATGTATTGTATATTATTAGACATTATATAGCCCTGTCTCTCGTAAGTTCTATTCTAGGCTCCATCTAAAATCTATGCGAGTCGTATCGAATGTCACACAAGTAAAATACGTTGTTTAGGCTTTGCCGTGTAACATTGTTTCTTAAAAACGTCACGAAATATTATTTGCATATTATATTCGTTTAGGTACAGTCACCAGCATTAATATCTGAAACAGCGGAGCGTGCAAAAATATCTGACACGTCCTTCCGGCCCTAGTAATAGAGTCGTATCAGATATTTATGCACGCTTGTTGTGTCAGATATTGGTGCTGGTGACTGTACCATAAGATGTGACGGAACATGATAAAGATTTAACTATATACAAATGTAAAACAGAAGTTTTTATACAGGCTTCTTTAGCCCTTCAAGGAACTCTTACAATTTCGTGATGTGTGATGTCCGTCAGGTCTAGCTTTGATACTGTTAGCGCTAGAAATCTGTACGTAGCTTAGTGTTAGTGGTATGTAGCGTTCGACGCTTTCCACGGGTCAGTTCGAAAACACCTTCAATATAAATTTGTGCCGTACCATTGTATAAGCAGAAGCTTAAGAAAAATAAAGGCATCACCGACGTCCTACATGCCAGTCTATATAAATATCTATATATCTTGGCCACATATTGATTGTGCAGGTTTACACCATACTCAAGACACAAAGTAACGATATCGAATTATAAACATTGAAATGCTAGAAAAACGCGGAGAATAATCGTCAGTAATAAATTTATGAACAGATATTTATTTTATGACGTTAATAACGTGATGAAAATGAAATTATACCTATGTTCAGGCCATGTGTTAATGCATGGCAGCCCTGCGCTTTATAGTTAAAGTAATTTCATAATTAAAGACTCTCTTCACTGTTTACTCTATAGCTCTATGCATCGCGGTTGTTAATATTATTATCGACTTATTTTATAAGGTGTATCTGTCTGTTCTCATTCCCTGTTCGCTACCGCATCTAGAACATTAAACCTGTCCTGCCTCCGAGAGCTTTGTTTCATTGTCAGCCAGCACTACTCCGTTCGGACTCCTCCAGCCCCTTTTATAGGTTATGGGGCCAGTATTACGCCTCACGGGATTTTTGTTTGAACGGTTAAGAAAGTGCCCTGGAAATTTTTTTTGCCACGCCGCTGTATTGCACTTCGTTTCGTCGTTTCGACTGGGCTAATTATATAGTGGCTTTGTTATTAAACTAAGTAAATCGGTTGTTAATTGGGAGTCTCGCAAACAAAGATGTGTTGCGTTGTCTAGTACTAAAGCCGAATATCTAGCTCTAGGTGATGCTTGTAGTGAATTTTGTTTCATTAGAAATTTAATGAATGAAATTTTTGAGAAACAATTGAAATGTAATCTCCTTGGTGATAACCAGAGTGCTTTAAGAAAACGAAGCACATTGATTTCAGATATCATTTAATTAAAGATGTAATTAAAAAATGTAGCATTGGAACTAGGTATGTACCCACTGGAAATGTGTTAGCAGATGTCTTGATAAAACCTGTTTCAGGTGCTAAACATTGTAGTTTCTTGCACGATTTATGTTTGAGGAATGTAGAGCATACTTTGCATGTAGAGTCTTGAGATGTACTTACTTTTTGTAGGTTCTTGCATAAATTATGTTTATGGATGTAGAGCATATTTAGTACGTAGAGTCTTGAGATGTATCTAGCATGTAAGTATTGCAGTAGTCAGTTAAGTGTGAGGGGAAGTGTAAATGCATGGCAGCCTTGGGCTTCATAGTTGAAGGTTTTTTTTTATTTGACTGGATGGCAAACGAGCAAGTGGGTCTCCTGATGGTAAGAGATCACCACCGCCCATAAAAATTTGCAACACGAACAATCTAGAACATTAAATGGGTCCTGTCTCCGATAGCTTTGTTTCATTGCTAGCCAGCACCACTCCGTTCGGGCTCCTCCAGCCCCTTTATTATCATGTAGGCTGAATACGCGTGTGTTGCATTACATTTCATTACATTTTATTCATTTTTACCCTTGGGTGTTTAGTTTTGCTCATGTATGTTGGATATGGTTGGTTTCACTCTCAGAGTACCTATGAGAAATAAGAATAATATACCTGTCTACTATGATTTTTCCTTTCATGCCTGTAATTTGGCAGAAACATTGACATCTATGTACTTACTAGACTGCATGTTTCTTACATAAAAACGGCGCACAAAAACAGTTCACAGCGCGGTTTTGTGAACAGTTCACTATAGATTGTTGACGTCCGTGACAGGGGTTGTGTCAAAGTAATATTGATGATTGATGCGCCGCGCGTTTTGTTCCAAACAGCCAGTCTAGTGCCGATGAGCGTAGTGCGATTGATGTCGATGAGCAGAAAACATTATTTATAGTTATTATGTTTATAATAAATCATAGAGTTTTGGTTCCAAACAGTATCCGTGACGTCTGTTGTTTGTTTGTTTCAAGCCTGGGGTTCATCAGGGCCCCTCTTGTTCGTTTGCCGCCTTTGTTGCGAACAATTGTTTTGTATGGTGGAATTCACAAAGCTTGCCTATCCAAACGCTGAGTCAAAATAATATGTAGGCACAATGTTTACAGAACAAGGGGAATTTTGACTTTCATCGCTCGGCAAAGTTTGCAAACTCCAGCCCAAAATTGATGATGTAACAATATCATTCTTGCTCGTTGGTTTAAAACAAGTTCAAAAAGGAGGAGGTCATCAATCGGTTTTTTTTAATGTTTGCTACCTCAGAACTCTGTCATTTATAAACCATTTTATTCATTGGAATGTGATGTCATGGGTGACACTCTTTCCCGGCCCGGATAATACCGACATGGAAATACCGATAATGTTTTTCCTGTACACACCCATAAAAAAATAGGGCCGGTAGGTATTATCCGGGCCGGGAAAGAGTGTCACCCTGATGACATCATTAAGTCTGGATTTGATGAGTGAAAGCTGTCCACGCATTTTTTACGACACTCTAATCTGGTATCATTTTAGAGACTGCCAAAATGGACATATTGTCATTCTAGCCTGGCTTAGATAATTTTGATACTTATGCTATAAGAAAAAAAATACTTTTTCACCTCAGCACCTCAAACAGGCAGGTTTTGCTATGAGAAATCAGTGAGCAAAATCGCATTTTGCTCACTCCGTGAGACAAAGTAACTTTTTTTTTTTTTTTAAATGCTGGGTACAGTGTTGGTTCTACTCACTGAATTCCAAATATTTGAACTTTACTTTGATCTTCCATTTCACTTCAACATTAAAAAAGCGAGAGATCAAATGTGTTGATTACAATCTTAAATAAAATTTTTGGTATTAAAAATATATCGATACCTACCTAATAAATTACATGACAACGAAACATTTCCAAAATGTAATTTTTTCTGATCTTTTAATAAAGTATGCAACCTCGTTGCACGAAAGCCGCTTAGTTCTCTTGGTTTTTTTATATAAAAGAATTCCGTATACTGCCTCTAGGTACAGTTAGAATAAATATTTTGTTAAATTGAATGATTTTTTTACATAGCTATTTATGTTTATGTAATAGAAATCTTAATAAAATTCATATTTAAAGGCTTAATAACATTTATAATAAATAATACGTTTATTGTTCAACCTTTTCAATGACCACAAGATGAGGCTTTTTGCAGTATAAAAAAATAAGTGTGACATTAGTACAAGAAGTTCTAAGTTCAAATTACAATGCATGTTATGAGTACGAGTATGACATTTGTATTGTATATACTGGACACTTTTTTATGGTTTTAAATGTGATTATTACATTTGTTTTTTAATTAAAAAAAAAGTTTGTTTTGTAAACAGTTAGGTATATATGGTTTTATTCTTATGTTACATTTAAATTATGTTCTCGCTGCTGAGGTGAAAAATTGTATGTGTCACACGAGACCAAAGTTTTTTTGCATCTCGTGTATTTGAATCCCTTGCTACTCTCAGGATTCTGACCTAGAATCACTCGCTGACGCTCGTGATTCAATAATAGAATCCTTCGCTTACTCGGGATTCAAAATCAACACTCGCAACAAAAAATAACTTTGCTCTCTTGTTACACAAATAACTATTGTTTAATTCAACCTCCTACCATCCTCAAATTGCAAATGTTATAAGATTATGTTAGGAATTAAAATATTAGAAGATATATTCAATGCCAATCTGGTCAAAATGGTTCAAAAATTGATGGGTCTGGATTGTACGTAAATGGGCACTGACAAAGATCATAAAATTTACCAAGGGACTCCTAAAGTGCATCATCACATCAACTTTCACACATTACTAAGTACATGAATTATGATGCAGCTTGAAGAGTCCGGAGTATGGTTTAATATCTAGAAAATTTAAATAATATCTAAGTATCAACATTGTTTAATCAATGTATAGCAAGTGTTGTCAGCACCATTTTTTTTAATTTGCCGCGGTTTCTCGTGGACAGCGTTCGTTGGTCAGAGTCTAGTGATTTCGGTAATTTTGTAGTTAAGTAACTCAAGGATTTGCTTCTCGAAATCAACATTTGGTGAATTAAAACTAATGAGGAGGACCACAGTTGGTCAGTGCAACTGGAACTATTCAATGACAATGATTTCACGAGTTGAGATTCGATTACTTTAAAACAGTTGCTCATCAACTTATACATAAGATATTGGTGAAGTGGAACGGATGGTGAAGTATCAGTAGGATTCCCCACAATGAATGTATCTGCATCGGAAAAAGCAATATTTCATAAAACGTAGCGAGCAATTGACATTAACTTGCAAGACTAGACATTAAGAGCAATTAACTTAGGTTAGTTACACTAAAACGCGAAATTTAAATTATAACAAAAAAAATATCGGATACAAAAGAGCATGATCCTAAGTTTTCTGTCAGTAAAATTTGGTGCAGTCAACGTCATAAATAAGTTATATGTGCCTTGTCACTTTAACGTCACGTTCGAAAATCCATACGAAATTGTGTAACGACTGAACGCGACAAGGTACAGAATTGATCACTTATTTATCAACACGAGCCAGCTAGAGTCGACATCTAGTCACCTCACCTCAATTGTTTCGCTAATCGCTATCAAGTACAGTCATTCAAATTTTGTTTTTAATCTAAACCTTGCTAGCAATATTGCTGAGCCCCAATTTACCTGGTCCTACTGATACATTTAAGACATTATTAATACAAATTGTGGATCTTAGAAACATTTCCCAGCTGGGACACAGGGGAAAGACGTTTGTAAGTATTTACGACGGCTTCCGTTTCCTTAGCACAGATGAAATTAACATTTTTATGATCCAGCAGCAACTCACATAAAACCTCGGTGGTCATCAGACAACACTCGGGTAACTTTACGTCCGGGTGCTCTTTCGAAAGCGATCCTCCATTTCACATTTAACTTTAACAAATTACAAGTTACTGCCAGCGCTTACGACAAAGTAATCGACTCGTCAGAGATAGCTTGTTTGTTTCCCCTCTCGTGTTTCTTTGTCAAATGTTGCTTTTTTTGCTTTCATTGGTTCGGCGGATTTAAAATTATTTGTCGCTTTTCTGGGCATTTCTCTCATTTCGTGCAAAGAGCAAAAATTTGTGAGGATTATTTTTTTTCTATTATTTGCGCGCTTATTTGAAGTTTTTCGGTAAAAGAACATGTAATGATGAGAAATGATTTTTTTAAGTATGGTAATGAGAAATGTAATCTGGTGACTCTTAGTAATGAAAAATTGCTGTAGGTAATGAAACTAATGAAGAAATAAATAAAAATCACGTAAAATCAAGGGTTTTTAACATAAAAAAAGAACTCTAAAACGCAAATCAATCAAAACAAAATTATTTCAAGTTACATACTTAGTTATTAAATTAACCTTAATTTACTCCAAAAAGCAAACGTTTAGCAAATATTGTTTGAAAAAAAAAACATTACCATATTTTATAATCATTACCATTTTCCAGGTGGTAAATGGTATAATAAATAATATAATAATAACAATATTTATTATTATTATTAATCTTTAATAAAAATACAATTAATACAAACTTATGGGCTACACTTAATAAAAGAGACAAATAACACATTTTTTTATAAAATATATGTATAGGTATATTTTTTTATAAGATATGTACCTAATTAAGTTGGGACACTTGACACCAATTGACCTAGTCCCAAACTAAGCAAAGCTTGTACTATGGACACTAGGCAACAGGTAAACATACTTATATAGATAAATACATTAAACATCCAAGACCCGAGAACAAATATTCGTATTATTCATACAAATATCTGCCCCGGCCGGGAATCGAACCCGAGACCTCAAGCTTCGTAGTCAGATTCTCTAATCACTTGGCCATCCGGTCGTCAAAACATTACCCTGAACTAGGAAAATTCGTTTTAGTTGTACATGTAGAAAGGCTTATTAATCAAACTTAAATATGTTATCACATGCAAAATACAAGAAAGGAAGTAATTTTAGCATTAAGGCGTTTTATACAATTATGAATTATCAACTAACCTAAACAGTACGGGCACTACTTATGTATCTATTTTAATGATGGAAATAATGATAATGACAGGAATGGTAATGATATTTAATTTTTATTGGTTTTCATAGAATTACTTCTTCAGTAAGGACAATATGTACTTAGTGTCACCAAGAAAATATTCAAACCTGATGGTAATAATCTTAGTATTTAAAATACAATCACACTTTTACACTTATCACCAAATAGTAATGAAACAAAATGCGTACCAAAGGTGAAATCCCAACATTCAACATTATTTTTTCCAAAATCTGCAAGTGTCTGCCCTATGGGCTGTCTAACTGGTCAACTAGAGTCAAATTCCGACGCGCGGAAAGGGTGAGGCATAACACTTCGAGTGTGCACGAGCTGTTTTCCTAAATCAAGTAGAATTTATAGTGGTAATGATTTTTTAATTGTATACAATTATTTGTGTTCAGTGAACGAAAACAACAAACGCTATATATATTTTAACTTTTAATTTTTAATCCTTAATTATGTACTTTAAACATACCTACTAGAAGAACAGCACTCCGTAAACATCAGGTTATTTTATTATTAAATTTAATTTACTAAAATCGCCCCTTGCACGGTGTTGGTAATGAGATTTAGGCTGTAAAAAATATTATTACTTACTAGTTAACATATTAAGTAAAAAGTTTTAGGTGGCAAATATTCCTACTGTCACTCAGCTAAAGCTGTCGTAGAGTACCTACCTACGTAGTTTTGTTTAAATTAAGATGAAACCCCTTCTAGAACTTTTTTAACTTCGAAACGAAGGCTCAATTTGTTGCACTTAATGAATTGTTAATCCCTTTTGGATAGCCCCGTCTGGCTATAGTGAGGGATTTAAGTGTAAAAATCACAAAGCGACCGGTATAATGGACTTAGCGCGAGATTGTCTCTCTGAACAATCAGATACTTGAATTAATAGCACACTCTACAGGTTCTGAAACCAGAATTCAATTTAAGCCCTGAATCTATGTACGAGGGGCGTTCAATAAATTCTCGGTATAACAATGAAAACAAAAGAATGTGAAAGTAAGTTCAATATATTCCCCCCCTATGTTTATACTATTAGATTGTCCAGTTTTATGAAAGCGGGTTTTTCGAAGAAACCGATATTTTTTGTACCTACATAAATATTAACTTTATCACCATTCATTTTGTTACCTTCAAAAAGTAAGTCACGAGTAAGATATAATATATTAAATACGTCACGTCAATAAGTGAATTGTAATAGGTAAATCTACCTACTATAGTTACGCTACGGATAGGTATCGTTTGACAATAAGGCCAGGTGTGGAGAGGAGGGGTGTCATATAATGGCTACAATCGTAAAGAAAGAAGAGAAAGCGCTATTAATCAACAATAATTTTTGTTTGGTGGTTTTACGTGTTGATATTGGCAGCCTGATTAAAAAAATCCTAACCGACTTCAAAACAGAGTAAATATTACTCGTGTGTGTTAGCGTGACGGCACCGCTGAGTGGAGACCATTTCGGCTTCACATCATTATTTGTTTGTTTTTGTATTCTTTATCATTTTGTAAATGTAAGGAGAAATAAAAATAAGAAGCATTTGCGAATAGAGAGTTATTGTCTTCATCCTCCATTGATGGGAAAGTGATGAGCATTGCAGCTTTATGCGCTCGCTGCGAATCAATTTATGTCGAAGTTAGGCGTAATTAGAAACTAAAAGTGCAAAGTGAATATTCACTTAGCTTTCAAAACCTCGCACATCTCCGTTAAGCTTTTTAACAGCGGGATAAATACATAGGTAGCATGTGAATTAAAAGAGTTGTTTTATTTGTGCTTTCTCTCATTCATTTCACGGGAAACCAGCCGCTATTTATTGGCAGGCTTAAAATTAGATTTTATAATCGTAAAACGTGGCATATGCACTGACGAATGACTGTCTTAAATAAAATACGGATAATAAAATTTAATAAATATACGTATGAATTCCGTTATTTAATTACCTACTCAAATATA
Organism: Choristoneura fumiferana; assembly: GCF_025370935.1. Taxonomy (NCBI): domain Eukaryota; kingdom Metazoa; phylum Arthropoda; class Insecta; order Lepidoptera; family Tortricidae; genus Choristoneura; species Choristoneura fumiferana. The sequence goes on from NC_133472.1 coordinate 14,820,813, forward strand.
TGAAGTAAAATTCATGTGTTCTAGTCTTGAGATATAATGGATGACGAGTTCGCGTATAGGCAAAGTAAACATTACGTAGCTATTGGCTCTGATGGCACGACATCAGCGCCACCTAGCGTCCGCAACTTTTTTGGCTCTGATGCTCTGACGTTTTGAAATTTTATCGCGACATTGTGACAAAAATCAAACCTATAACGTATTAATTTATAATACAAAATTACTGTGATACCGTGATTTGGGTGGACAAAAGGTTGTGAATTCATTTTTGGACATTAAAATTATACGAGGTAAGTAAAATTTATTCAAAAAGTGTGTTTTATTTTCGTTATGTCAGGGTTTGTTTACTAAGTTGTACTTTTACTGTTAAACGAAAAGATAAAGCTATCTTATTGGTTTCTTTAAATAATAGTATAGTACATAGTAAAATTATATAATTGTTCTTATATTGCTAGTAATAAATTAAATATCGTTTTCAGATCAAAATGAGTATCATTTTGAAGACCGGTTTTGTGAGTATGTATCACTCAATATAAAATGTCAACCACAAACCGTTTCATAAGGGAAATTGTTGCTGGACATGTTCTAGATGTAGAGAAATTAAGAACAAAACAGGGACAGTGTTCAATAATTCAAGCTCGCCTTATAACACAAACATCTTTTACTAAAATTAGGTACTTAAAGTCTATACAAACTGCTTTGATAATGATAGATTCATATGAGTATGACAGATGACAGAGCCTAGATTATTTCTTCTTTTGGCCACTATGAGCGCTGCGATAGATTTCATTACCCCCACCTAGTACTTCGCACCCTCCCAATACCCGTGCCCGTGCCGTGCCCGCTTTAACAGTAGGAAGGACCCTCTTCTTCCGTTGGTGTCGTAAAAGGGTACTAAAGGGCCTTATGTGCACAGCAGCGTTCTCTATTCCTAACTACAAACTCCGGACTCCAGCACTGCCGTGTGGAAGGCATGGGGATACCACCACACTATTTTCCCAAAAAAGTCATGAAGGTTCACTATTGATCCTCAATCACAAACCGAGGCCACTCTGTCAAGAGTGTAGCGACTAAGAAGAAGAATTGGCATAGTTCATATTTTACCAATAAACCAGGGTTACCCTGATTCAAGAACCATTTCGAAGGATAGGGTTTTTGGACAGTTTTGTCCTATTCTGATCCAAAAGTACTTAAGGGTTACGAAAATATGTTTGACTTTGTTTGACCTTTCTAAGTGATAAATCCCATAACCTTAAAAGTAAATCCATAAGTATACATAGGCACCATACACATACCATAGACAAACCTCGATAACATAATGGTATTTTGTCACACTAATATTGATGTCAGTCATTTGTCACTGTAAAATGCGAATTATTTTTCTGACAATCGACATCGAATCGAATACTTTTCCCTTTTCCGCGCGTAGTTTTCATATAAATGTATGTTCATGCAATAATAGCACGTCAACAACTCCCGGGAAGATTGTTCGCATTCGATCAGAATTGCGACAACAATGGTGTCGAGCAATAAATATTGAATGATGTAAAGTTTATGCACAGTATTGTGGTGAAGATCATTTCGACGCAAGTAAATTAAAAAGGCCTTGTGAACATGGATCGCAGTGCAGTTTATGAGTCAGTTTGATATAATTATCGCTCATATTTGTTTACTTAAAATGATTTTTCTCAAAGGTTTGAGGAAAATCATAGTTCTTCTTCTTCTTTAAAAAAAAAAAAAATATGGCTCTGTCCATCGGAGGACAATTTTGCCAGTGTCTAGTAGTTTTTGCCGTTGTACGGAAATAAGAAATCTAGAAAACGAAATATGAGAGATGTGATGGTGGTGTGATCTTTTGACAACTATTTTTTTAATAAAATATTATATTATTGTACTTGGCCCTTCACTTGATTTCAGCTACCATAATGTAATAGGTCGTTTCTGATATTTAAAAAATTGGTCAAGTGGGAGTCGGACTCGTACATGAAGGGTTCCGTAAACAGTGCAGTAAAAGATTTTCTTAAAATTCTTCTAATATAAGTTTTTTTTTGCTGGCTGTACTTTATGCCCCTGGTTACCAAAGTACTCGTCAAGACGACAAACGAGTCCAAACTCGATGCGGTCGTGTCGTTTATCACAGAGTTCGTATGGTCATGGTCACCCGCTAGCTTTATCATCAGATCAACTCCATGTTATAATAATATTGCATTGTCATCGGATTTAGGTCTACATGCGTGTAAAATTTCAGCTCAATCGGTTGAAGATATCCACTTCAAATATGAGTTGAAAGATTCCACCCGAGCAAACATAGATGTAACACTACAAATAATTATAATGCTTGTTATAAGGTTTTTGTTAAAATTTTCATTTTATACAAGCTTTTTTTGCCAAATGTACTTTTTGTTGACTGTACTTGCGTTGTCATCTAAACTACATATCTGTACCAAATTTCAAGTCGGTACTGTTAACTATTGAGGAGTTACCTCCTTCAGAGACGATCCTGGTAAGACCACCAAGATGTCACTTCACTACCAGATTATTGTATTGTCACTAAATTTACTCATGTATGCCAAATTTCAAGTCGATCGGACCACTGGAAGTGGGTCAAATTTAGCTTCCAAGATTTGACCCAAACAATCAATCAATCTAATTTAAGATTTGCAGGTGGTAGGACCTTGTGCAAGGTCCGCCCGGATTGCTACCACCATCTTGCTCGCTAATCCTGCGTCAAACAGCAGTACTTGCACTGTTGTGTTTCTATGGGCGGTGGTAATCTCTTACCATTAGGTGACCCACTTGCTCGTTTGTCATCCAGTAAAATAATTTTTTTTTTATAGCGGCCACAGTAATACATAATGTGTTAAAACTTCAAATGTCTAACTTTTACGTCTTAAGAGATAAAGGCCTGTGACAGACGGACGGACAGACAGACAGACAGACAGCGGAGTCTCAGTAATAGGGCTCTGCTGCTTTTGCAGTTTGGCAAATACGACAGCTAACCGATGTGGCGACGGCACGCCTTATTTTATGAGGATCTGCTGCAGACATTGAGTCAATTTTTATCTTACAAAAGAGAGCAATTAGAGCAATTTATAATTTGAAGACGCGTGAATCTTTAAGATCTTTTTTTAAGGAAACAGGTATCCTAACTCTGCCGTCGCTTTATGTTTTTGAAATAATCATGTATCTAAGGAAGAACATAATGTGATTTTTCCACTAACATCGATAAGCCAAAGGCTACTAGAAACACAGGGAAGCTTAAAGTTCCATCTTACAGACTGGCTAAAATCAAAAAGTCGTTTCTGGGAACAAAACGGACACCTGCAACACCAGAAGAGTCACAAGTGCGTTGCCGGCCTTTAAGGTAGGAGTACGCTCTTTTCTTGAAAACTTTAAGGTCATAGCGGTCCGGGAATACCGCAGGCGATAGCTCATTCCAGAGTTTTGCTGTGCGAGGCAGGAAATTTCTGGAAAAACGCACAGTAGAGGACCGCCAACCATCTAAATGGTGAGGATGGAAGTGTTGTCGTGTAGTCTCTTGAAATTATCTATATTTTAAGAAAATAACATAAAAATGAGTAAGTAGTAATAAAAATTGTAAAAAAAAGAAGCCGCGGTGGCCTAGCGGTTTGACTTATCGCCTCTAAAGCAGAGGTGGGTTTAAAATCCCGGCCCGCACTTTTGAGTTTTTCGAAATTCATGTGCAAAATTACACTTGAAATTTACCACGAGCTTTACAGTGAAGCAAAACATCGTGAGGAAACCTGCGCAAACCTGCGAAGCAATTCAATGGTGTGTTTGAAGTTCCCAATTCGCACTGGGCCTGCGTGGGAACTATGGCCCAAGCCCTTTTATTCTGAGAGGAGGCTAGTGCCCAGCAGTGGGACGTAAATAGGCTGGGATGAAGTCATGATTTAAATAACCCTCCTTCGGGCAGTCGGGTAAAAAAAGTGAACAATGCCAATTCAAATAAACGCATATCTATTTACAATCACAATTGCACTGCACATTGTATTCGACCATTACCACTACCTATATTCACGTACGCGTTAAACTAGCTCGTTATTTTGTTACTCAAAAGGAACTAAATTTGCAACTTGAGCTATGCTCTCTTGGACCTACTTGCCGGTTAGTGAATGAAAGCAACTACTGAGCAATGAACCCCAACAATTTCTAGCCTTGGGAACACAAGGGACGTACCTGAAACTCAAAAGGCGGACAAGTCGAAAATAATTTTACTGACATTTCATACTGTTTTTCGTAATGTTTTAGCAATCAATATCATAAACTATATCAGCACAGAACAGTCCCCTAATGTTTTTACAAAACGGATGTCGATAAATCCACTGCACTTTTTATCTATGTGATTAACTAGCGATAAGATATACCTATAAGTGACTTTGTTTTTAAGAAGTCTTCAACACAGCTAATAAAATGTGATTTTCAGGAGCATACGTTTGGGTTGGCCGTCTGCCACGAGGTTGGACTATAAGAAAATTTACTGCCCGAAAAAATGTGGCCTCGCTACAACACCTTCCCTAGGGACAAAACGGTTAGATTAAAGTTTTGTTAATATGGAAAGGTTGCTGCTGTGCCACAATTTCCTAAGGGATTGAAATAAGCATTCCGGTAGGTTTTAACTTTTAAGCATTGTAAAGACTGTCCACAAAAAATCCGGGCATGCCTGATCTGGTGTATCTTTGTAATGAATGCTAATTTTCAAGCAGCACTTTTTTGTAATAGTCAGTGGTTATGAAACTACATAATAAAAAAAATACAATCACAGTAAAATGTTAGAGCGTCTGTGTGCAAGTATTTTGGATGGCGAACAATTTTTTGATTTGCATCCTCTTTGCTGTCGGTGGCTGATTGGCGCAAGTCCTTTGCCGCGCGCCTTCGATCGTAAAAAAAGGCGGCAGTCAGCCAGACTTCAAAAAAAACTCTCGGCGGATATATATCATTGCGGTTGTGCTCAGTTTTGTAAAATAAATATTAATTGTGATTGTAGACATTGTAAATAGTTTTGTGTGTAAATAATAACAAACTTTATACGCCTAAAAACTAGCTAGTGAAGTGGCGGTGCGGACTATTGCGGCTTTACGGACTTTAGCGAGCGTCATACATCGAAGTCGGTTTCATTGAGGTATGTTTTTCATGAATTGTTCTCTAGACATAATGCTGCACAGAAGAGCAAATAAGCCACGGCCTTGAGAGCAGTCACTATTCGAAGGTTTATTAAACAGTCTGTGAGTTTTAACTTTATATATTTCACTGTGCCTAAATTGCTCTGTACCTACGGGGTTTTTGATAATCTTCACTCGTTTTTAACTTCAATGCCACAATTGTATTTATATTGTCACAAGCTGTTTTACGCTCATTAGGATATTATCTTTCAAATAAAAATCATGATGTTACTGTTTTCTACTTGGGGGAGTCAGGAAAACTTTCTAATCCAAGCACCAAAAGTAGTTTTTATATGGGAGGCATATTTCTGTCAAAAAGGCAAATTCACCAAAGTTAAAACACTTCCAAACTACCTCAATCTGAAGTCAATTCGAAAAACATTAGCTGTCGTGAAAATACAATGTTATAAGCTATAAAGTGGATTGTCCAATTAAAAAAAATATATAACTTTTTATTATGATTAAGTATACTTTAAACCGACTTCAAAAAAGGAGGAAGTTATCTATTCGGTTGTATTTTTTTATGTTTTTTTTATCTCAGAACTCCGTCTCTTATGAACCGATTTGAAATTATTTTTTCACCTTAGCAGCTCAAACAGGCAGGTTTTGCTATGAAAAATCAGTGAGCAAAATCGCATTTATCTCACTAATAATTTTTTCACCTCAGCACCTCAAACAGGCAGGTTTTGCTATGAGAAATCAGTGAGCAAAATCGTATTGTGCTTACTCCGTGAGAAAAAGTAACTTTTTAATTATTTTTTTTAAATGCTGAGTACAGTGTTGGGTCTACATACTCACTGAATTCCAAATATTTGAACCAAAGAGGATTTGAACTTTACTTTGATCTGTCATTTCACTTCAACACGAAAAAAGCGAGAGATAAGATCAAATGTGTTGATTACAATCTTAAAGTAAATTTTTGGTATAAAAAAATATATCGATACCTAATAAATTACATGACAACGAAATATTTCCAAAATGTAAATTTTCCCGATCTTTTAATAAAGTATGCAACCTCGTTGCACGAAAGCCGCTTCTCTTGTTTTTTTTTACAAAAGAATTCCGTATACAGTTAGAATAAATATTTGTTAAATTGAATGAATTTTTAACAAATCTATATAATAAGATTGGTTTTTTGGAATCTTTTTGTATTTTTTATTTCAATTTCAAATTTTTAGTTTAACGGTCATCCCGTAAAAACTAAATTGAAAATACAAACTGAAATATAGATGCACAGAAAAACATATTATATGTATACCGGTATTGTTTTTATGTGCATCTATATTTAACATATTATATGTATACCGGTATTGTTTTTCTGTGCATCTATATTTCAGTTTGTATTTTCAATTTAGGTTTTATGGGATGACCGTAAAAGTAAAAATTTGGAATTGAAAAAAAAATACAAAAAGATTCCAAAAAACCTATCTTAATTTGATTGCTTAGTAACGATATAATAGCGGTTAGTTCCAATGGAATGCCGAAAGTTTCTCGATGAGGGCTACGGTATAGATGTCGCTAGCGTCACTGCTTAAGTGGCTAAATAAGAAATAAACAAGCTAAGATATGTGGTGCATAGGGGAAATTCGTGTCTGTACCGTTGACCAGCAGTGGTGTACCGGTATAGCACGCGGTACGGAATATCGAGGACCTGGGTTCGATTCCCAGTGCTGGTCTTATTTTTCTGGTTTTTCTGTGCATCTATATTTCAGTTTGTATTTTTTATTTAAATCTATTTATGTTTATGTAGTATATAATTTAATTTGTAAATCTTTAAAATTCATATTTAAAGGTTTAATAACATTTGTAATAAATTAAACGTTTATTGTTCAACCTTTTTAATGACCCCAAGATGAGGCTATTTGCAGTATTAAAAAATGAGTGTGTCATTAGTACAAGAAGTTCTTCAAATTACAATGCATGTTATGAGTATGAGATTTGTATTGTATCTACTTTTTTATGGTTTTAAATGTGATTGTTATATTTGTTTCTTAATAATCGGATTGTATTTTAGAAAAATGTGTTTTGTAAACAGGTAGGTACATATGGTTTTATTCTTATGTTACATTTAAATTATGTTCCCGCTGCTGAGGTGAAAAATTGTATGTGTCACACGAGACCAAAGTTTTTTTGCATGTCGTGTATTTGAATCCCTTGCTGTTCTCAGGATTCTAACCTAGAATCACTCGCTGACGCTCGTGATTCAATAATAGAATCCTTCGCTTACTCGGGATTCAAAATCAACACTCGCAACAAAAAACATCTTTGCTCTCTTGTTGCACAAATAACTATTTTAAATGCTGGGGACAGTGCTGGGTCCACTCACTGAATTCCAAATAATTTTAACTTGAATCTGATCTGTCACTTTCACTTTAATATGAAAATAGCGAGAAATAGGATCAAATCGATACTAAGTTCGATTTTCCAATTCTGTAGGCCCAAAAAGAAACAAACAAACGTTCGGATACACATATAACCGCAAAATCCAACCTGATAAAAAAATACTGTGTTGACCTAAAGGTGCTAAAGCATTACAAATATGTCGATAGTGAATTAATAAGGACAAATTGAAAAACAAAAACATGAGGTGAAATTAAAATAAATCTAGTGAATTATACGACAGCGAAATATTTCCGAAATGTTACAATTTTCCCACTCTTTTAATGAAGTATGCAACTTCGTTGTACGAAAGCCACTGCTCTTGTTTTTTAGGGTTCCGGAGCCAAAATGGCAAAAACGGAACCCTTATAGTTTCGCCATGTCTGTCTGTCTGTGTCTGTCTGTCTGTCTGTCCGTCCGTCCGTGGCTTTGCTCATGGATTAGCAAAGCTAGAAAGCTGTGATTTTGCACGGATATATATGGTAAAACGGGTGGTGAAGCACCCGAAATCCGCAATAATGAACGTCTCTGCATAGGAGAAAGCAATCTTTCATAAAAGGTGAAGCAGTTGAAACTAAACTATTGTATCTTAGGTTATTTACACAAAAAGCGTGAAAAAAAAATTATGATATAAAATTGAACCGACTACAAAAAAACCATGAAAATATTTTTTTGCCAGTCTGAAGTCGGTCGGTGCCTCAGCACGAGCCAGCAGGAGTGATTGAAGCCCAATACATAGTGTGTAGGTGACGTAGATGACTATAGGTCCACTCCTGCTGGCTCGTGCTGAGGCACTGACCGACTTCAGACTGGTAGAAAATTATTTTCATGGTTTTGTGTAGTCGGTTCAATTTTTTGTTATTATTTTTTTATTATGTAATTTCAAAAACACTTATTACTTTAAAAAAATGCTGCTTGAAAATTAGCATTCATTACAAAGATACACCAGATCAGGCATGCCCGGATTTTATGGTGTACACACTTTAGGTACCTAAGTTATTGAATCTACGATTGTAGTTTTTCACTTTTCGATTTATTTTCGATAGTTTTTCACATTTTTATAATAAATTACCTATCAATTTAAAATGTACGGCTACTCCAGTACCTATTTTTCCATAGGGTATTGAAGTGCAAAACGGGAATGGATCGTATACAGGTACTTACGTACCCTAGTTGCCTATAGGATTAATTTGTGTCAATATTCATTTTAAAGCACTCTTTCTTAATTATTAATGACAGTTGAAATGCTTTAAATATACTAAGTAAGCCAGGCCAGCCTAGCCCATTTATGTAAAACAAATTACCTGCATTTGAAGTCGTTTCTTAACGCTGCATTATTATAAGGTTGAAATTTCAATAAAGTACCCATGTCGAAAATTTTTTTCTGTCTTATCTACTGGTTAGTAGGATTTGGCAGAACTGCTTAAGTGTATTGTATCGATTGTAGTCGTACTACCTAAATCTTTATTTAAAATCGCTCTTTAGCGACAAAGTATGGGTGGAGGTACCGCATGAACCGCGTTAAGTTTATTACTAATTCGATTTGTATCGAGTGCCTTTGGTGCAGTTCGTATTATTGTACAGGAAGCTGGCAATCGAGTATCATACTCAATCAGGGCAGTTAGCGGGGGCTTGGGTAGCTTTCCGACAATCTCAGCAAATGGTGTCATTAGGGGAATGCGTACCGGCGAACCGCCGCGTAACGAGCCCACTCGCGCACCGCGCACCCGCCGCGCCATCATTGAACAATCTGAATAATACATGAAACACGCCTGCCCCATATTGGAAGACATGGAATAAAATCTCAAGTCCGACTAAGCTTCGCTTGTAGCTGCGATTTTACCAGCAATGTCTAGTTTCAATCGGATAAAAGGTGCATAGACGGCGCGAGCGCGATACTTTTCTCACGGGCGGTGTAATTAATCAATTTCTAGGAGTGGTAGCTGCCGCCAGCGATAAATCATCCAGACCGGACTCTAACGAGCAGATCCTCGGAAAGCGCGCCCGCTGTGGATGCTCCTCCCATTCACAGGCCAGGCTATCCGCTTAAACCTAACTACCTACCTGGGTGACCGTACTTTGCTCGATGTTTAACTATTTGCTGAATTCTGAATACGCGATCTCCCATAGATTACATAAGATCTAGTTCTAGTTAAATCCATTTTCGAATAAACATATATCGAACTTAATTTGATATTTGTAACCGTTCGATTTTCCAAGCAAATTTTCAGGCATTCATTAAATTCTAACCTAACTAATCTACTAATATTGTAATGTTTGGATGTTTTTTACTCAATCTCAAAAATTACGGCTGACCGGCTTTAGTCATTAGTCGTTTATTGCAACCATAGTATTGTATAGATCTTAATAACTAAGGAGGTAATTTAGTTTCATATGGGCCCTGGGCGGGGCATGGCAATGTCACATAATTTAATCTAACTTGAAATAATCTTAACAGTAAGTATACAATATCAATTTTATATTAAAGCAAACGTTTTATGTCAAGTTCTATTATTACATTATCATTTAAATGAAACTTAGCGTACAGGAATACAAAAACTTGGGCTGAGAAATAATATTCCTAATATTCTGGTAATGCGTTCCTGTGAGATAGTATCTTAGCTTTAAATTAGCACAAAGTATCTAAAATCAATAGAAAGTCATATAACTCAAAATTAGTTGTTCGAAATTGTAACTATTTTTTAATGCAACATTTTGATGTGATTTTGAAGAGCTTTGGCTCTTCCCTGGTACCGTAACTTGTTTCAGACACTGCTTTCATTTATTTATGTTTTGTTATCCATGATAGATTATTTATCCATCATACATTAACAATCAATTGAAAATTCCACTATACATTAACTTATGAAAGGCACACACGATAAGACGCTGGTATAGACCAACATATGTACAAAAACTGTCCAATTCTGACAATATTACTTATAGGTATGGGTTGAAAATGAAAATGAAAAATGTATTTATTAAAATTACTATTTCTACAACTAATACGGTTAGAGACCTCCTAGTAGGTATTCAAGATACCTGTTACAGAAGGCCCCGCTCCACATTAAAAGTGCAGCTTGATAACCTACTTTTATGAAAGTCGGTTTAAAATCATCCTTTCGTGCATTGCAACTACTCGTAGCTAGCGTCAATCGAGCGGCTGTGCCGGCGGCGTCGCGGGCCGCATTGCGGTCATCCCTGCCACATAATAGTGCCCATAGTGCCCACTGCCCACTCACCGATGAACCTACCATTCTGCAGAACAGGTGGCTTCGCTACTTGGAGTTGAAACACAGTGTTATGTATTACTTTTTAAATATCATTTAGGACGGGGTGGAATCAAACGATAGCCCTTTACTTAAACAGGTAATAGAAGTGTTGTTCAAGTGTTGCTTAAACTAAACAACTTTCTCCAAGGAACATAAAAAACGAAAACAAAATTCCAGATTCCCTTACAAAATGTATTGGTTAGCTGACCGACTTATTATAATTTCCTTGGATAAAGTTGTTCAGTGAGCAACACTATCAACTGTTTAAGTAAAGGATCATCATGTGGTTCCACCCAGTATGGAATATATTCTAAGAATAAGAATACGCTAATATATATCGTATCACGACGTGCGTTCCAATCAAACCAAAATAAGTTTTTGGTAAAAATTTCATTTTGATACAAGCTTTTTTTTGCCTACTGTACTTTTAGTTGACTATACTTGTATTGTCACCCAAACTAAAATTTTGTATACCAAATTTCAAGTCTATGCCGCATTAACCGTTGAAGAATTCCGTCCTGTGGAGATGATCCTGGCCGGACTACCAGGATGTCACTACCAGATTATTATATTGTCACGCAATTTACATAAGCATACCAAAGTTCAAGTCAATCCAAGTCAATCCAACTAGGTACTGGAAGTTGGTTGAATTTAACTTTCAAGATTTGATTACAGACAGACAGATAGAAAGACAACGGGACGGGTGAAACTAAATAAAAGCTTGTAAAAAAATCCTTTTGTCATTTTTGAATATCAAAGTAGACTTTGTTGCAACTTTTTGGATCAGGATTCTGGTAGAGAAAAGGCGTGAGGGTGCATAACAATGCGATCTTAACTAGGTATAGGCTAAACGCCATAAGTTGTAGTATTTAACTAATTACCTTTCTAGTAAGCTATGATATTTTATATCTGAATGCCAATGCGCATTTTTATCGATTCAATAGCCAAAAAATGCAACCACAAATAACACGTCAACTATATGTCAATTCAGTAAATCTTGTACGTCTTTATTTTTCGTTGTACTCGTAGTAAACCCTTATATCGTCCAATAGGATTGTCATGTCACGTTGATTGGCATCACTAGATTCACATTTCGCTGACAGACGTGGTTCGTGAGGATATGGAGGGATTTAAGTCATTATTGGACGCCAGATGGCCTAGTGGTTAGAACCTGACTACGAAGCTTGTGGTCCCGGGTTCGATTCCCGTGTCGGGGCAGATATTTGTACGAAAAATACGAATGTTTGTTCTCGGGTCTTGGGTGTTTAATATGTATTTAAGTATGTGTCTATTTATATAATTATATTTATCCGTTGCTTAGTACCCATAACACAAGCTTTGCTAAGCTTACTTTGGGACTACGTCAATTGGTGTGAATTGTCCCGTGATATTTATATTTATATTGAGTATTATTTATTCAAATTAAGACACCTTTATTAAGGAAAATTAAATTACACCAACAATGTCAACTAAAATTAAAATAAACAAATTAAAATCAACTTAAACCTTTAATATAAATTACTATTTATATTTATTTGTTTATTATTAAATAGAGACTGCGTAGGTTTGATTGAAGAATATATTTCTTGAGTACTTACTAACCGGGTGTTTTTTTTTTCGAAATACCACTTTCAAGGTTTTGAAAGGGAACGCAATATATTGATGACTTAAAAATATATTAACTAATAATTGCAAATCTACAGATGACTTATAAGATACCATATGGCCTGTGAATTCACTTAAAAATACAGTCATACTCTTATACCGCAATTCAGCCTTATCATTAAAAGAATGAAACGAATTCCATAGAATAGAACAACACAAAATTCAAAATGTAAAAAAGAAAGTTTATACCTATTATAGTTCATAGTGTTTTTGTCTTCGACACCGAATGACTTAATCTACCTGTTAAAAATCACTTTAGGCACGAAAAATCACGACTAAGTATAGGGATAAGCTAACAACTGTTAGATTGCGTTCTTATCCATCCTTCAGAATAATGTGCTATTTCGTTGTTCTGCTAAATTGTTACTTGTGCGAGGCGAGTCACGTCGGACGACCACGGGCAAGTATTTATTTTACACCAACATAAAATCAGCGCTTGTATTCGTCCACATCGAGGTGGCGCACGACCTTTTTCGTGGGGAATAATTAGGTAGGTACGCGTGGCAATTACGTGGTATTCAAGCAGTGCTTAACTAACTTTCCAGCCCATGGCTCACGAGCGGTTTGTTTGCTTTTTACTCGTAACCTTTATTTCCGCATCAAACCAAGGCTACACAAAAGTGATACTCGTAAATGTGATAATGTATCACAAGAAACATTGATTAAATCAGATAATTCTAGTTAGGTACTTAAGAAACCTGTTGAAGTATAACTTGTTTTTAACCCCCGACGCAAAAAGAGGAGTGTTATAAGTTTGACCGCTATGTGTGTCTGTGTGTCTGTCTGTGACACCGTAGCTTTTAAACGGGTGGACCGATTTGAATGCAGTTTTTTTTATTTGAAATAAGGTTTTTATAATAAATCGGTTCAGCAATTTAAGCTTGAAGAGGTACCTAACAGACCGAGAGAAAGACATGCGGGTGGAGTTATTATCTACCCATTTAAAACAAAAATTGTTTAGGTGGATTATTTATTGATTTGTTAACACTTAATATCTTAACAATTACCTATTACTGCATACATTCGAGGGTCACGTTTTTTGCCGCTCAGTATACTTTGTTCCTTTTATGCGCAGTAGGCAGGTCACTGGGAGCTATTTCTGCTTTAAAGTACTCTAATATAAAAATTGGTCAAGTGCGAGTCGGACTCGTACATGAAGGGTTCCGTAAACTGTTCAGTAAAAGTTTTTCTTAAAATTCTTCTAATATAAGTTTTTTTTGCTGACTGTACTTTATGCCCCTGGTTACCAAAGTACTCCTCAAGACGACAAATGAGTCCAAACTCGATGCGGTCGTGTCTTTTATCACCGAGTTCATATAGTCACCCGCTAGCTTTATCATCAGATCAACTCCATGTTATAATAATATTGCATTGCCATCGGATTTATACATACGTGTAAAATTTTAGCTCAATCGGTTGAAGATATCCACTTCAAATTTGAGTTGAAAGATTCCACCCGAGCAAACATAGTTACATTAGGTACACTGCAAATAAATATAATGCTTGTAATAAGTTTTTGTTAAAAATTTCATTTTTAATACAAGCTTTTTTTGCCAAATGTACTTTTTGTTGACTGTACTTGCACTGTCGTCTAAACTACATAATATCTGTACCAAATTTCAAGTCAGTACTATTAACTATTGAGGAGTTCCCTCCTGCAGAGACGATCCTGGCAGGACCAGCAACATGTCTACTAGATTATTGTATTTTCACCAAATTTACATAAGTATGCAAAATTTCAAGTCAATCGGACACTGGAAGTGGTTCAAATTTAGCTTCCAAGATTCGAGCAAAACAAACAATAAATAAATAAACAAACAGGGCAAGCTAAAGAAAAGCTTCTAAAAATATCGCCGAAATGTAAGCACTTGTGCAAGTATTTCGAATTAAAATCAATTTGTATTCTCATCCTCTTTGATACTGGCTGTTTGCTTCTGAAGCCATTGCCCGCAACTTGCCGCGCGCGGCTAAAAAAATTATCTGTCAACTCAGCAGGGCTACTACGAAACTCACAAATCGAAGTTCGTATCGCACCGTCTCTTTCACTCGCGTATTAAATGACATAAGCGTCAGAGGAACGGCAACATACGAAGTTCGAGTTTTGCACTTCGTGGTATAGGGCCTGTTCATTCGCGTATGTTGTGTAATTATTTTAAATAATAAGAAGCTCGACCTCTCATATTTCGTTTTCTAGATTTTTTTTACCGTACAACGGCAAAAACGGCAGACAGACATGGCGAAACCATAAGGGTTCCGTTTTTACCATGTTGACTACGGAACCCTAAAAAGTATTTGTTTGTATTACGTACCTAACATATAAAACCTTTAAGTCCTTAAAATTAAAGGAACAAATTCGTTTTTGCGAACACAGATGAATACATACGTATAGGTACATTACATTGAAACGTATTGGAGTTTGAGCCGGAAAATTATGTAGGCACGTAAATCCGAACAAAATGCCATCATCGGTAAAATAAATCGTTGCAAATAAATTGGATATTTTTCGGAGGAACGTACATCACCGATTGGTGACTGGGAACTAATTTAAATTGTAAAGTTCTTCTTTTCCCCGAGTTGGTTTAATAAAAGTATTTTAATATAAGTTTCAAATGTTGGCCGAGTACAACTTTTTAATAAAACTAAAAGAATTTCCTTGCTCACCCGCGACCTTACGATAGCTAAGCTTATGCAAAATATGCGTGTTCATGCAGTTCCTCCACCTCCACACTGTAAGAACACACACAAATCACACACACCCATCTATCACCACCACCACACCACACTGACGCGTTTCGAACTCAGCCAGAGCTCATCTTCAGAGTAACACAACCGTACACCATGCTACCAGTTGTTAGACTAACGAACCACAACCACCGTTTTAATTTGTCACTGTAACTCCCAAGTACCCACATATATTTTATCAAACAAAACAAAAAGTTTTATATGGCCCTCCGCAAGGTAACGCCTGATTCAATATTTTTTTTATATGTATTTAATCTGTCTGACTGACTGACAATCAACGCACAGCCCAAACCGCTGAAATTTGGCACACATGTAGGTACCTTAAGTGACATAAAAGTGCACTTAATAGAATTGGATTTATATTTTCACTATAAAACGGCCCCATTTCCGTAACTAGAGACTTCAAATTTGGCATACAAGTAGTTAATACATACTAACAGCTAAAAACAGTTTTTAGGACTTTTAAAATTCCAACGGGAAAGGGAATAATAGTAGGTAATTTGTGCAACAAGAGAGCAAAGTTGTTTTTTGTTGCGAGTGTTGATTTTGAACCCCGAGTAACTGAAGGATTCTATAATTGAATCACGAGCGTCAGCAACATCCGCCTAGAAACTAATAAAAATAAATTTAAAAAGATCCTCAAAAAGTATTCAGTAGTAGAGTGATTCTAGTTTAGAATCCTGAGAGCAACAAGGGCGATTCAAATACACGAGATGCAAAAAAACTTTGGTCTCGTGTGACACATACAATTTTTCACCTCAGCAGCGAGAACGTGATTTAAATGTAACATAAGAATAAAACCACATATACCTACCTGTTTACAAAACAAACACATTTTTTTAATAGAATCCGATTATTAAGAAACAAATATAATAAATAACATTTAAAACCATAAAAAAGTGTCCAGTAGATACAATACAAATATCATACTCATAACATGCATTGTAAGAACTTCTTGTACTAATGTCACACTTATTTTTTAATACTGCAAAAAGCCTCATCTTGGGGTCATTAAAAAGGTTGAACGATAAACGTATAATTTATTATAAATGTTATTAAAACCTTTAAATATGAATTTTATTAAGATTTCTATTACATAAACATAAATAGCTATGTAAAAAAATCATTCAATTTAACAAAATATTTATTCTAACTGTAGAGGCAGTATACGGAATTCTTTTATATAAAAAAACCAAGAGAAGCGGCTTTCGTGCAACGAGGTTGCGTACTTTATTAAAAGATCGGAAAAATGTACATTTTGGAAATATTTCGTTGTCATGTAATTTATTAGGTATCTATATATTCTTAATACCAAAAATTGAATTTAACTCAGCATTTAAAAAAAATTAAAAAGTTACTTTGTCTCACGGAATGAGCAAAATGCGATTTTCATATCTAAATGATATCATGTAATTTATTAGGTATCTATATATTTTTAATACCAAAAATTTAATTTAACTCAGCATTTAAAAAAAAATTAAAAAGTTACTTTGTCTCACGGAGTGAGCAAAATGCTATTTTGCTCACTCCGTGAGACAAAGTAACTTATTAATGATTTTTTCTTAATTCTAGGCAGTGCTGGGTCTACTCACTGAATTACAAATATTTGAACTTCATTTTGATGTGGCACTTTCACTTTAACACGAAAAGTGCGAGAGATAGGATCAAATGTTTTGATTACAATGTTAAATTAAATTTATAGTAAGTATTGAAAATCTTTAATATAAAAGTGAACCGCCAGAACGAGAAAAAAACAAGACAGAGCAGGATGGCGCTCTACAACACCATTTTGACACCTTTCTCCCAAACAACGCATTATTTCTCTGGAATTTTAAAGCAATTCGATTCTTTAACCTTGGGAATCGCGAAAAACTTGAGAAAATATGATAATTGGTGTGTAAATTTCGAGCCAAAAACGAGCGATCTATTCTATCTATCTTTGCCAGTGTTGCCATTCAGGGGAAATGAAAGCTATTCATTATCCTGCATTGCAGTCTGTAAAGCTATTGAACCCATTCATTGCCGCACGCTAGATTACGTATCTTGCTGCGATACAGATGCTTTTGCAGAACAGACGCCCATCGGCGTCAGCGGCATCCAGGAAAAGCTAAATTAGATATCCATCAGCGTTTTCGGCACTCCAGTTGCAGATTTGTAGATAAGTATGCATAAGAAACAGTGTTCGTAGACCTTTTGTGATTTTTTATTATCACTGTTTTTGTACAGAAGTAATGAATAATTATAAATTTTGGGATTTCCCACGGGAATTTTGTAAAATAGTTTACGCGTGTGAAGCCGCGGGTAAACTCTAGTATGTCTATTACATGAAAATAAATATTTCCAAAATGTCCAAATTTTCCCACTCTTTTAATAAAGTATGCAACCTCGTTGCACGAAAGCCACCGCTCTTGGTTTTTTTTAGTAGCGTTCCGTACTATGTTTCCGTTTTATGTACTGCCTACCTCTTAGAGTCGGAAAAAATATTTGTCAAATTGAATGAATTCGCAGCTAAATCTATTTATGTTTATTTAATATAAATCCTAATGAAATCATATTTAAAGGTTTAATAACATTCACAATAATTTATACGTTTATTGTTTAACCTTTTTAATGACCCAAAGATGAGAGGCTTCTTGCAGTAGGTATTAAAAAATATAACATATTTTACAAGTAAGTAGTTTTAAGTTCAAAGTATCGTACCTACTGGACATTTTTTCGTTCCGAATTCTAAACCTCTCACTTGCCAAAGTTTTGATCATTGTCTGGCATTCTTAACTTCGTAGCGACTTTTTAAAGATGTAATGCGACTACGTATCATTTTTGAGTAAAGGTTTTCTAAATGTGATTAGCACATTTGTTTCTTAATAATCATATTATTTATATATTTTCTGTTTTGTAAATGGGTGAGTACCTATATTTGATTTATTCTAACCTATGTTCTCGCTGCTGAGGCGAAAAGTTGTTTGTGCCACATGAGACATAGCATACTTATGTTAATATGGTGACAATATAAATAATGTGGCAGGACATCCAGGTAGTCCCGCCAGGATTATCTCCGCAGGAATGAACTCCTCAAATGTTTATGGCACACACAACTTTGCATGATTGTTCAATTTCTTTCAATGACAATTGGTTTTATAATAGACTCCAACTGATGTGCTACAGCCAGGGTCATCTGCTCAAACCCTCATCTCCTTAAAAAATGATAACACAGATACCTAATTTTACATATAACGTTCAGTTTTGATGATAGGTACTTATTAGTAATGTGAAAAAAAACGAATTAAAGTTTATTAACGGTTTTTAAAGAAAATGAAAGTCTATCACGAATAACTATGGGAGTAGACACATTAACTTTTATATTAAAAAGTATTATATTAGACAACATTTTTAATTTTTGAAAAGAGAGAAATACTAACAAAAATGCAACGTTACTTACTAGCTCAACATTGCAGGTAGAAACGCTCTTAACTAGATACACACACCTTATTACTTAGTTAATTTAATTAAGCTCATGAAACTAGTGCTAAAGCATCATAGGTATGAGTGTAACATAAACATAACATTACCAGGAAAATACGGTACTGAGGGAACTTTCAAAAACGCAATTAAAAATAATCGCCTCGTCGGGTGGACGCCAAACCGCCGCCCGCGGCCCAGAGGCGGTGACGGTCACCGGAGTGATAGTTTAACGCTGTTAGTAGATATAGCAGGTAGGTATATTCGTATGCTGAAGTTAAAGTACCTATCTATCCGCGACTGTGAGGTTTCGCTGATAAGTGATTTCGCTAATAATAAATTTGAGTTAATGTGGCAGTGGGTATGATTCCCTTATTACTTACAATTTTTTATTTATTAAATAATATAGGTATACGCGCGGTCCCGTGGACCTTAGTTGATGAGCTAGCAAAATTACCGATATAATGTAGGTATGTAAAATATTCCAAATATTTTCTATTTTGTTTTTGCTCGTCAACCTGCGCGACGACATATGCGAACTTTTCGTCGGAACACAGCATTACGACATGGTAGTATAGGGCACAGGTCTGTTCGCACGTCCGTAGGACTCGGCAATTTGATGTGAAGCCGGCTCATTAGCCTGGGGCGGGCGGGAGCTGACCACGCTGTAAATGTTATCCTAGGAAGATCTAAGTAGAGTTTAACAATTTAACATAACAATTTAGGCGATATTTGTTTAATTGAAAAAGTAGATTAGCATAAAATGAACTTTAAAAATCTTAAGAAATAGGTAATCCTATGTGCTTGCATGCGCGTGTGTATGTGTGTATGTAAGTACGATGTATATTGTCTATATTTACGTCATGTTAATTACGAGAGAATAGTTTTATGGCTTTTTAAATTGGCTTTTGTTGAAGTTGGCAGCCCAAGGCACACCCCCACCGCCCAACGCCCGCGGCCAGCTAAGCTAATAAACGTGTCACTTATATATAACTATCAATAATTAACTGCAAAGGCTCGTGTTTGTATTACCAATCTGGGCATACCGCATGTTAAGCCAGAAAGCTAGTAAGCCGTAAGTAGTTATACCTGTGCAATGCCGAGTATTCAGCTCCTTTGCTCTGTGTTGTTCGAACATGTTTGATTATTTTAAACGGCGAGCAGATCCTGCGCCTTCGGTTCGCTACGTCGTAATCGGGTAAAAATCAACAAAACCGTAGCAAACCATATTAAAACCGCAGGTGGGCAAAAAAAAATTATAAATCTAGGGATAAAAATAACTTTCTCCAAAATCATTTGTAATGCTCGTAAAGATCGTGTTTATGATGGATCTAGGCGACATAAAAAGATATTTTATGCTCAAGTGCATAAAGTAAAATATTCGTCTAAGACCAAGATAATCCGGTGTTAACAGTCACAAACAAAGGCGTTTCTATATAATTTCTTTAATAATTTTTAATTTATATATAACTCGAAATCAATCAAATAAATCAATAAAACTAAATATTAAAAAATATATTAGTAATGCATGAAAAATAAAAGCTAGATAGGTACCTAGTAAGTGAACAATGTTCCCACTATTGTTATTTCATATCCTCGCAATCAAGTGAATAGCAGAGTGAAAACTCGAGCATTCAACCAATTTTCCCCTCGACGTGTCTATTCTGTCTATCTATCTACCCTCGTCGTACCGGCTCGGGTGGCTAGATATGAACGTTTCGGGTAAAATGGCTAATTTTATGCTCTTGTTGTACAATCTACTATTTCATCACACTTGCTCCTCAACGACGTTATTCCATGCCTGTATACTAAAAGACAATGGCCTCAATTTTTCCCGCGGGAATTATGGATTTACGTATAGTTTTCCTCCCCAAGGGAGTTATGACTTTAGTTTTAAAAAGTTAGTAGGTACGTCAGTTCAGACTAAAGAGGTTTCAAGTCAGCCAACGTTTTGGACCAGTGGACCACTGACCACCAATGGACCAGTTCCAGTATAAAACCATATTAGAAGAGACAATGATTCCACATTCCGACAGTAACTTACCAGTCACATGGATATTTCAACACGACAATGATCCAAAGCACACAGCAAGAAGCGTGAGGTGGCAGTGTTGGAATGGCCTGCCAACAGCTCGGATTTAAATACCATAGAAAATCTGTGGCACATCGTGAAGAAAACATTGTCTAATATACAACTCACCAGCATCAACGAACTTTATGACGCCTTTGTTGAAGCTTGGTCAACTATTCCAGTGGCAACGTGTGAAAAGTTGATAGAGTCAATGCTACGTCGTTGTAAAGCTGTAATAGATAACAACGGCTACCCAACTAAATACTAAAATTCTATGGATAAGGTGATGGATCTACCTTCTTAGCCTTAGGGTTCCGGAGCCAAAATGGCAAAAACGGAACCCTTATAGTTTCGCCATGTCTGTCTGTCTGTCTGTCTGTCCGTCCGCGGCTTTGCTCAGGGACTATCAATGCTAGAAAGCTGTAATTTTGCACGGATATATAAATATAAACTGCGCCGACAAAATGGTACATTAAAAGTAAAAAAAAATTTTTTTAGTGTACCTCCCATAGACGTAAAGTGGGGGTGATTTTTTTTTCTCATCCAACCCTATCGTGTGGGGTATTGTTGGATAGGTATTTTAAAACCATTTTTCGATTCAACCCCCCTCTAAAATCTAAACTAGTAAGTATATCAAAATTTCAAGCAAAACTATAACGGCTAAGTTTGCATGAGAATTATTAGTAGTTTAAGAGTAAATAGCAGCCTAAGGTATAAAATATACCTAAACTTGGAAGATTCCGTATAATCCTAAGAAAAATATTGCTTATTTTTTTCGTAATGGCTACGGAACCCTATTTCGGCCGTGTCCGACACGCTCTTGGCCGGTTATGTTTTGTTTGCTTCGCTTTGCTCATGTTAATTACTAAGGATATGTCATGTCTCTAATTAGTTGTCCACTATATAACACACAAACACACTTTTTACTTTAATTTATAATCTGATAGAACTATCGCAAAACCGCCGAAATAATACACAAACGCGATGATTCATTATAGACAAACGAAAATGAACCCTATTTTGCTAAGTAAAAAAAATACATCAAGTTAGTTTAATTAGAAATTTTGAAGTATTAGTGTTTTTTTTTAATACAATCAAACAAATGGATACGCAAAATTTACCTAGATATGACAGACAAAATTGCATGTAGGCACTTACCTAGTAAACGAAATTATATATAAATAGCGTTTACCCGCGGCTTCGCACGCGCAAATCATTAGATACAGCAGTTGAATTGAAATTCCGGGAATTTATTAAATTCTCGTGGGAATCCCCTCATATTACATCGTGGTTTTCATTGACGTTAAAATAAAACACCCATGCCAAATTTCATGACTCTAAACCCAGCGGTTATTAGTTCGAGATTTTATCCCTAACCTGTAAGAACATCGGGATAAATAGTAGCCTATGTGTTATTCCAGGCGTCCAGCTATCTACATACCAAATTTCTTGTCTCTGAGTCCAGCGGAGGATTTTATCCTTATCCCGTAGGAATATCGGGATAAAAGTATTCTATGTTTTAATCCAGATTATAAAATAACTTTCTGCCAAATTTCATCCAAATCCGTCCAGCCGTTTCAGCGGGAAGAAGTAACAAACTTACTCACTCACTCACAAACTCACTCGCTCACTCACTCACAAACTTTCACATTTATAATATTAGTAGGATAATAATCAGTTTTAACGAACCAATGCATCTAACAAAGCATCTTGCTTCTAAAGGAAAATTTACAGCTTTGTTACGACTCCTTCATTCTTTCACCCTCGAGAATTAAAATTTTAATGGATTTTCAATGGCGGCAAGTGAAATAAAGCAACCACGTTGTTTACTCTGCTTCCGCTGGGAGGGAGCACATCAGTCTTCCAGTCTGTTCAAGTACCTACAACTTCACACACAACGTTAATTACGTTTGCACACAGTTTTGTAATGTGTATTTTAATTCAAAAACTCATGTTGATAACAACTAAATGTGAAATAGATATTATACGTAGATATTTATCTTCTAATTCATCTTTATTTGCAAATGGATGTATCTAACTTTACAAAATCATTTTACTCGTAAGTGATAGTGACAGTGAGTGCATACGATTACGAGTAGGCCTGCGATGGCATTTAACTAGAGTTTAAATCTGAGTTTTCAATCCAGATTTACTTACAGTGCCTATTTTGAAAATTTTAAATAGATTAGTAGGTACCTATCACAATTACCCATTTGGAGAGCTGTCTTACGACCACGAACATGGGTCTCAATGAAACGTTACAAACTTCAAAGCAGATTGTAAAGCAAAGCGAAGCATATTGTTAAGTCACACAAATAGAGCTGGGGCTGGGAATCTAGCGCAGTTTCTCGTCGTTCTTCACCATATACACCAACCTGAGCGCTGGCTTATAAGGCGAAATAACCAATGATGTCTTGCCCTATCCCCTCATCGTGAAGACAGTTCTGTTTACGGACTGGGTTAGTTAGTTGTGTGATCTATTGTCGAATAATGGTTAATGGGTCAAAGTTAGTAAGTACAAAAGCCTACATTTATTATGCTCTCTTCAACCTATCGCAATGAGTTAAAATCATCGATCATAGGCTCTAGGCTCTACCGCAGTCGACGGAGCATATAAAGGATTACGTGATAAGGAATGGGTAAACCTAAATAAAATAGTTGGTAATACATATATTGTAAGTTATTTCACAACGGCACCACTGCGTCTAGTAGGTAACTGGGTGTTAAATTATTTAAGTCCGAGAAATCGGAATAAATATTCAGGAACAGATGCCCAGCTGGAGCAGATTGCGCGTTGCGTGTTAGAGCGAGGTTAAATATTAAACGGAAGCGGAAATCACAGTATCTTCACAAAAAGGGCATCTTTTCCAGGAATGTTAGATACGTTTTTACTGTCAAGCGGCGAACGTCAGACTTTTCTATTACATGTACATGTAAAAGTTTGTGATTGTGAGTGTTGAAGTAGGTATGTTTGGTTACTTTTTCAGTCGATAACACTTAAACGGCAATTGGGATGGATTGATTGAAACAGTTTTATCAGATATTTAGAAGTACTTTATTCAAAAAATATGAACGAGCAGATGTATATAAGTACTTTTTTATGGAATTGTCAGTTTTAAGGTAGGTTTTAAGGAGTTATTACTGCTTCGCAGTCGTCTTAGCAGTGTCTCTTTATAGCAATATCAGTCGTACGCCCGTAAGCTCCTCGGCGAACAGCCAGACACACTGCAGTGCCTCAGCTATTTAATCTGCCTCCTGCCTGACGATATTGTATAGAAAATGCAGCATAGGTATAAGAAAATATGGTTTAAACAGCGTAATTTTTTATCCCTATCCCGTGAATACATCGGGATAAAAAGTAGCCTATGTGTTATTCCAGATGTCCAGCTACCTACATACCAAATTTCATGACTCAAAGTCTAGCGGTTGTTATTTAAAGATTTTATCCCTATCCCGTGGAAATATTTTTAAGTTCATAATTTATTTTTATATATTTCTAATTATATACTGCTGACGTGTATATCGTTGTCTATTACCGTTGTACACGAATAGAGCTTAGCTTGAGTCATGGTATGTATGAAATTGTCCTCAGATATATTAAATTATTACCCTATACTGGGAGTTTAATATGTATAATAGACCTCTAGTGTCATATTTTTTTTGTTAATAACCCTATAAGCATAAAAAATACATATTCGTCGAATCTTAAACTTCCTAATTTTTTTGAAGTCGGTTAAAAATGACACAGTATCAATACCGTTTAGTCCAATTTCCCCAGTATTGCTTTCTACCATTTTTTTTTTCTTCATTTGCCATGACATTCTGGTACACCTATAATAATAACAACTTGGACGTCATGCTCTCTGGAAACCCCTCTGACTGTTTTGTGATTTTTTATGACATACCTAAAGCTGATGAACCCAATATACCTACCTACTTAAAAAAAATTGTACCTCAACATAATCGAAGGTACAATTAATTGAATTTGGGGTTGCTGCAGAGCATCTCTCCAGCAACCCCATAATTAAATTTAAGAAATTCCACATAATACTTATTTTTTCAGTAAGAAAAGGCCAAAAATAATTGTACCGCAGTTATTACTGTTAAATAAGTTGGTTATGGCTGGCTAGTTAAATTACTTAAACTGTTGCCAGGACGCCAGCAATTCCATTGCAAAACAAACAACGTGCCAGATTAATACGAAACTTGGTACATATAATGGGATTATACACCATCTAAGTCTTAACGTGGATTCTAGTTCCCGAAATCATACAAAAAAAAATAGAGAGTTTAAATTTTAGAACGGAAAGCTAATACGGAAACTAATATTATACCTAATGCATCCCATTTGCCTAACTACCTTTGCGAAATAGGATAGGTCACATAGGTACAGTCAACCAATTTGATTTCTGAGCCACTATGGAACCTTATCATTATTATCATTACATAGTATAAAACAGTCGCTTTCCGCTGTCTGTCTGTCTGTCTGTCCGTCCGTTTGTCACAGCCACTTTTTCCCGAAACTATAAGAACTATACTGTTGAAACTTGATAAGTAGATGTATTCTGTGAACCGCATTAAGATTTTCACACAAAAATACAAAAAAAAACCGGCCAAGAGCGTGTCAGACACGCCCAAAATAGGGTTCCGTAGCCATTACGAAAAAATTAAGTAATATTTTTCATATTTTATAGGGAATATTCCAAGTTTAGGTATATTTTATACCTTAGGCTGCTATTTACTCATAAACTACTAATCATTCTCCATTAAATGTATTCCTTATTTCTGTCCCTTGTAAAGGTTGCCTGGAAGAGATCGCTCTGAAGCGATAAGGCCGCCTATTGCTTACCTTAGAAAATCTCTATGTATATACTTGTGTTCTCTGTACTGTTTACTGTATTGGTGTGCAATAAAGAGTTGTTGTATTGTATTGCATTCTCAAGCAAACTTGGCAACTATAGTTTTAATTGAAAGTTTGATATACTTACTACCATCCTGAATTTTTTCAAATTTTTCCACCCACTGGTTTAAATTTAAGAGGGGGGGACGCTCGATTTTAATGAAAATTTGCACTTTAAAGTTGAATATTTCGCAAACACATCACTGAATCGAAAAATCGTCTTAGCAAACCCCTAATGGTTTAAAGACCTATCCAACGATACCCCACACTATAGGATTGGATGAGAAAAAAAAAACACCCTCACTTAACGTCTATGGGAGGTACCCTAAAAAAAAATTTTTTTTTACTTTTAATTGTACCATTTTGTCGGCATAGTTTACTTATATATCCGTGCAAAATTACAGCTTTCTAGCATTGATAGTCCCTGAGCAAAGCCGCGGACGGACAGACAGACAGACAGACAGACATGGCGAAACTATAAGGGTTCCGTTTTTGCCATTTTGGCTCCGGAACCCTAAAAACAATAATTTTTGGGGGTTCCCCATACTTAAAACTGAAACTCAAAAATTTTTTTTATCAAACCCATACGTGTACATCTATGGATAGGTCTTCAAAAGTAGGGTTTTTAATATCATTTTTTTCTAAACTGAATAGTATTTCGCGAGAGACACTTCCAAAGTGGTAAAATGTGTGTCCCCCCCCCCCTGTAACTTCTAAAATAAGAGAATGATAAAAGTAAAAAAAATGGTGTACTGCCTTTTTGGCGAAATATTTTTCGCCAAATTTCACTTAGCAACCAACCTTTCGCCGAAGTTTCATTTGGCAAACCAATCTTTGGCATAACTTTGCTTCGCATTTTTCTTATTACGCAACATTTTTATATTGCAAAATTGTACTTCATCACATTTTTATGTGGCAAACAATTATGTAGCAAATGATTGGCTAAGGCAAATAACAAATAGTCAAATAACATTTGGCCAATTTTTACACATAAGGTAGGTATATCAGTCATGATAATAAAATGAATAAATGTTAAATTATGTGGCGGTGAGCGAGCGAAGCGAGCGAGCAAGACGAGACTAGGCAGAAGCGACTTGGATAGGTTAGGTTCAGAAGGCTAAGGCGGGAGCGAAGCGTAGCGTAGCTTCCGCTTTAGCCTTCGATGTTAGGTTTTTTTTGTAACAGAACGGAAAAAAACATTGGTTTGCTTGCTTGTTTGCTTGCTAAATTAAGGAATGCCAATCAACGCATTTG